>NW_026893797.1:0-300000 GCF_032452875.1 Bos javanicus
TGATCAGCATGTGATCAGCACGCATCAGTGCGTATGTCCAGCCACGTGATCAGTGCATGATCAGCCACGTGATCAGTGCATGATCAGTCATGATTTCAGGGCAGACCATGGCACGTGATCATGCGTGATCAGCCACGTGATCAGTGCATGATGAGCCACGTGATCAGTGCATGATCAATTACGTGATCAGTGCATGATCAGTCACGTGACCAGTACATGGTTGCCGTGATCGTGCATGATCAGCCAGTGAGCAGAGCATGATAGCCACGTGATCAGTGCATGATCAGTCACGTGATCAGCATGATCAGTCACGTGATCAGTGCATGATCATTTACGTGATCAGTGCATGATCAGTCACGTGACCAGTATATGGTAGCTACGTGATCATTCCATGACGAAGCCACGTGAGCAGTGCATGATAGCCACGTGATGTGTGCATGAGTTACGTGATAGAGCATCAGCCACGTGATCAGTGCATGAGTGCCACGTGATCAGTGCATGATATGTCACGTGATCAGTGTGTGATCAGCCACGTGATCAGTGCATGTCAGCCACGTGATCAGTGCATGATCAGCCACGTGATCAGTGCATGATCAGCCTGATCAGTGCATGATCAGTCACGTGAGCAGTGTATGATCAGCCACGTGATCAGTGCATGGTCAGACACGTGAACAGTGTATGATCAGCCACGTGATCAGTGATATCCACGTGATCAGTGCATGATCATCACGTGATCAGTGTATGATCAGCCACGTGAACAGTGCATGCTCAGTCACGTGATCAGGGCCTGCTGAGCTGCGTGATTACTGTCTGCTCATCTGCTTGACAATTGCCAGCTGAGCTGCACGATTCCTGCCTGTCATCTGCTTGACAATTGCCAGCTGTGCTGCGTAATTCCTGCCTGCTCAGCTGCTTGATTATTGCCAGCTGAGCAGCATGATTCCTCACAGCTGAGTTCCATGATTATTGCCTGCTGACTGTTTGATTCGTGCCTACTCAGCTCTTTGTTTATTGCCTCCAGAGGCACATGATCAGTGTATGATAGCAAACATGATCAGCGCATGATCAGTCACATGATCAGCGCCATTAAGTCACGTGATCACTACATGATAGTCATGTGATCAGTCCATGCTCAGTCACGGTATCAGTGCATGATCAGCCACGTGATCAGTGCATCATCAGCAATGATTAGTGTATGATCATCCACGTGATCAGTGCATGTGCAGTCATGTGATCAGTGCATGATATAGACGTGATCAGTGCATGATCAGTCAGATCAGTGCATGATCAGCCACGTGATCAGTGCATGATCAGCCACGTGATCAGTGCATGATAGTTACGTGATCAGTGCATGATCAGTCACGTGATCAGTGCATGATCAGCCAGTGACTGTCATGATCAGCCACGTGATCAGTGCATGATCAGTCACGTGATCAGTGCATGATCAGTCACGTGACCAGTACATGGTAGCCACGTGATCATTGCATGATCAGCCACGTGATCAGTGCATGATAGCCACGTGATCAGTGCATGATCAGTCACGTGATCAGTGCATGATCAGTCATGTGATCAGTGCATGATCAGTCACGTGATCAGTGCATGATCAGCCACGTGATCAGTGCATGATAGCCACGTGATCAGTGCATGATCAGTCACGTGATCAGTGCATGATCAGCCACGTGATCAGTGCATGATCAGTCACATGATCAGTGTACATCAGCCACATGATCAGTGCATGATCAGCCACGTGATCAGTGCATGATCAGCCACGTGATCAGTGCATGATCAGCCACGTGATCAGTGCATGATCAGTCACGTGATCAGTGCATGATCAGCCACGTGATCAGTGCATGATCAGTCACGTGACCAGTACATGGTAGCTACGTGATCAGTGCATGATCAGCCACGTGAGCAGTGCATGATAGCCACGTGATCAGCATGATCAGTCACGTGATCAGTGCATGATCAGCCACGTGATCAGTGCATGGTAGCCACGTGATCAGTGCATGATCAGCCACGTGATCAGTGCATGATCAGCCACGTGATCAGTGCATGATCAGCCAGATCAGTGCATGATCACGTGATCAGTGCATGATCACGTTTGATCAGTGTAGATCAGCCACGTGATCAGTGCATGATCAGCCACGTGATCAGTGCATGATCAGCCACGTGATCAGTGCATGATCAGTCACGTGATCAGTGCATGATCAGTCACGTGATCAGTGTGTGATCAGCCACGTGAACAGTGCATGCTCAGTCACGTGATCAGGCCTGCTGAGCTGCGTGATTACTGTCTGCTCATCTGCTTGACAATTGCCAGCTGAGCTGCACGATTCCTGCCTGTCATCTGCTTGACAATTGCCAGCTGTGCTGCGTAATTCCTGCCTGCTCAGCTGCTTGATTATTGCCAGCTGAGCAGCATGATTTCTCAGTGAGTTCCATGATTATTGCCTGCTGACTGATTCGTGCCTACTCAGCTCTTTGTTCATTGCCTCCAGAGGCACATGATCAGTGTATGATAGCAAACATGATCAGCACATGATCAGTCACATGATCAGTGCATGATAAGCCACGTGATCAGTGCATGATCAGTCATGTGATCAGTGCATGATCAGTCACGTGATCAGTGCATGGTAACGTGATCAGTGCATGATCAGCACGTGATCAGTGCATGATAGCCACGTGATCAGTGCCATCAGTCACGTGATCTGTATGATCAGTCACGTGATCAGTGCATGATCAGTCACGTGATCAGTGCATGATCAATCACTGATCAGTGCATGATCAGTCACGTGATCAGTGCATGGTAGCTCAGTGACTGCATGATCAGCCACGTGATCAGTGCATGATAGCCACGTGATCAGTGCATGATAGCCACGTGATCAGCATGATCAGTCACGTGATACGTGCATGATCAGCCACGTGATCAGTGCATGATATCCACGCATGATCAGTGCAGAGCTGCTGACACCGTGATATTCACGTGATCTGCATGATCAGTCACGTGATAGTGTGTGATCAGCCACGTGATCAGTGCATGATCAGCCACGTGATCAGTGCATGATCAATTACTGACTGTGCACATCATCAGCATGACCAGTACATGAAGCATGTGATCATTATGATCAGCCACGTGATCAGTGCATGATAGCCACGTGATCAGTGCATGATCAGCCACGTGATCAGTGCATGAGAGCCACGTGATCAGTGCATGATCAGTCACGTGATCATGTGTGATCAGCCACGTGATCAGTGCATGATGAGCCATGATCAGTGCATGATCAACGTGATCAGTGCATGATCAGTCACGTGACCAGTACATGGTTGCATGTGATCGTTATGATCAGCCACGTGAGCAGGCATGATAGCCACTGATCAGTGCATGATCAGTCACGTGATCAGTGCATGATCAGTCACGTGAGCCAGTATGATCATTACGTGATCAGTGCATGATCAGTCACGTGACCAGTATATGGTAGCTACGGATCATTCCGCTGATCAGCCACGTGAGAGTGCATGATAGCCACGTGATGCATGATCATTGCCGTGATCAGTGTATGATCAGCCACGTGATGTGCATGAGGCCACGTGATCAGTGCATGATATGCCATGACAGTGTGTGATCAGCCACGTGAATGGTGCATGATCAGTCATGTGATCAGTGCATGATCAGTCATGTGACCAGTACATGGTAGCTGCGTGATCAGTGCATGATCAGCCACGTGATCAGTGCATGATAGCCACGTGATCAGTGCATGATCAGTCACGTGATCAGTGCATGATCAGTCACGTGATCAGTGCATGATCAGCCACGTGATCAGTGCGCATGATCAGTCATGTGATCAGTGCATGTCAGCCAGTGATCAGTGCATGATAGCCACGTGATCAGGATGATCAGTCACGTGATCAGTGCATGATCAGTTACGTGATCAGTGCATGATCAGCCACGTGATCAGCATGATCAGCCACGTGATCAGTGCATGATAGCCACGTGATCAGTGCATGCCAGCCACACATCAGTGCATGATAGCCACGTGATCAGTGCATGATCAGCCACGTGATCAGTGCATGATCAGTCACGTGATCAGTGTGATCAGCCACGTGATCAGTGCATGATATCCACGTGATCAGTGCATGATCAGCCACGTGATCAGTGCATGATCATCCACGTGATCAGTGCATGATCAGCCACGTGATCAGTGCATGATAGCCACGTGATCAGTGCATGATCAGTCACGTGATCATGTGGATCAGCCACGTGATCAGTGCATGATGAGCCACGTGATCAGTGCATGATCAGTTACGTGATCAGTGCATGATCAGTCACGTGACCAGTACATGGTAGCTACGTGATCAGTGCATGATCAGCCACGTGAGCAGTGCATGATAGCCACGTGATCAGTGCATGATCAGTCACGTGATCAGTGCATGATCAGTCACGTGATCAGTGCATGATCATTCACGTGATCAGTGCATGATCAGTCACGTGATCAGTATATGTAGCTACGATCAGTGCATGACAGCCACGTGATCAGTGCATGATAGCCACGTGATCAGTGCATGATCAGGTGATCAGTGCATGATCAGTCACGTGATCAGTGCATGATCAGCCACGTGATCAGTGCATGATCAGTCACGTGATCAGTGCATGATCAGCCACGTGATCAGTGCATGATAGCCACGTGATCAGTGCATGATCAGTCACGTGATCAGTGCATGATCAGCCACGTGATCAGTGCATGATCAGTCACGTGATCAGTGCATGATCAGCCACGTGATCAGTGCATGACAGCCACGTGATCAGTGCATGAGAGCCACGTGATCAGTGCATGATCAGTCACGTGATACATGTGATCAGCCACGTGATCAGTGCATGATGAGCCACGTGATCAGTGCATGATCAATTACGTGATCAGTGCATGATCAGTCACGTGACCAGTACATGGTTGCTGCTACGTGATCGTTGCATGATCAGCCACGTGAGCAGAGCATGATAGCCACGTGATCAGTGCATGATCAGTCACGTGATCAGTGCATGATCAGTCACGTGAACAGTGCATGATCATTTACGTGATCAGTGCATGATCAGTCACGTGACCAGTATATGGTGGCTACGTGATCATTGCATGACAGCCACGTGAGCAGTGCATGATAGCCACGTGATGTGTGCATGAGTTACGTGATCAGAGTATGATCAGCCACGTGATCAGTGCATGATGCCACGTGATCAGTGCATGATATGTCACGTGACAGGTGTGTGATCAGCCACGTGAACAGTGCATGTTCAGCCACGTGATCAGTGCATGATAGCCACGTGATCAGTGCATGATCAGTTACGTGAGCAGTGTATGATCAGCCACGTGATCAGTGCATGGTCAGACACGTGAACAGTGTATGATCAGCCACGTGATCAGTGCATGATATCCAAGTGATCAGTGCATGATCAATCACGTGATCAGTGTATGATCAGCCACGTGAACAGTGCATGCTCAGTCACGTGATCTGGGCCTGCTGAGCTGCGTGATTACTGTCTGCTCATCTGCTTGACAATTGCCAGCTGAGCTGCACGATTCCTGCCTGTCATCTGCTTGACAATTGCCAGCTGTGCTGCGTAATTCCTGCCTGCTCAGCTGCTTGATTATTGCCAGCTGAGCAGCATGATTCCTCACACCTGAGTTCCATGATTATTGCCTGCTGACTGTTTGATTCGTGCCTACTCAGCTCTTTGTTTATTGCCTCCAGAGGCACATGATCAGTGTATGATAGCAAACATGATCAGCGCATGATCAGTCACATGATCAGCGCCATTAAGTCACGTGATCACTACATGATAGTCATGTGATCAGTCCATGCTCAGTCACGGTATCAGTGCATGATCAGCCACGTGATCAGTGCATGATCAGTCACAAGATTAGTGTATGATCATCCACGTGATCAGTGCATGGGCAGTCATGTGATCAGTGCATGATATAGACGTGATCAGTGCATGATCAGTCTCGTGATCAGTGCATGATAGCCACGTGATCAGTGCATGATCAGTCACCTGATGGGTGTATGATCATTCACGTGACCTGTACATGGTAGCTACATGATCATTGCATGATCAGCCACGTGAGTAGTGCATGATAGCCACGTGATCAGTGCATGATCAGTCACGTGATCAGTGCATGATCAGTCATGTGACCAGTACATGGTAGCTGCGTGATCATGCATGATCAGCCACGTGAGCAGTGCATGATAGCCACGTGATCAGTGCATGATCAGTCACGAGATCAGTGCATGATCAGTCACGTGATCAGTGCATGATCAGCCACGTGATCAGTGCATGACCAGGCACGTGATCAGTGTATGATCAGCCACGTGATCAGTGCATGATAGCCACGTGATCAGTGCATGATCAGTCACGTGATCAGTGCATGATCAGTTATGTGATCAGTGTATGATCAGCCACGTGATCAGTGCATGATCAGCCACGTGATCAGTGCATGATCAATTACGTGATCAGTGCATGATCAGTCACGTGACCAGTACATGGTAGCTACGTGATCAGTGCATGATCAGCCACGTGATCAGTGCATGATAGCCACGTGATCAGTGCATGATAGCCACGTGATCAGTGCATGATCAGTCATGTGATACGTGTGTGATCAGCCACGTGATCAGTGCATGATATCCACGTGATCAGTGCATGACAGCCACGTGATCAGTGCATGAGAGCCACGTGATCAGTGCATGATCAGTCACGTGATACATGTGTGATCAGCCACGTGATCAGTGCATGATGAGCCACGTGATCAGTGCAGGATCAATTACGTGATCAGTGCATGATCAGTCACGTGACCAGTACATGGTTGCTACGTGATCGTTGCATGATCAGCCACGTGAGCAGAGCATGATAGCCACGTGATCAGTGCATGATCAGTCACGTGATCAGTACATGATCAGTCACGTGAACAGTGCATGATCATTTACGTGATCTGTGCATGATCAGTCACGTGACCAGTATATGGTTGCTACGTGATCATTCCATGACGAGCCACGTGAGCAGTGCATGATAGCCACGTGATGTGTGCATGAGTTACGTGAGCAGAGTATGATCAGCCACGTGATCAGTGCATGAGTGCCACGTGATCAGTGCATGATATGTCACGTGACAGGTGTGTGATCAGCCACGTGAACAGTGCATGTTCAGCCACGTGATCAGTGCATGATCAGCCACGTGATCAGTGCATGATCAGCCACGTGATCAGTGCATGATCAGCACGTGATGTGTATGATCAGCCACGTGATCAGTGCATGGTCAGACACGTGAACAGTGTATGATCAGCCACGTGATCAGTGCATGATATCCAAGTGATCAGTGCATGATCATCACGTGATCAGTGTATGATCAGCCACGTGAACAGTGCATGCTCAGTCACGTGATCAGGGCCTGCTGAGCTGCGTGATTACTGTCTGCTCATCTGCTTGACAATTGCCAGCTGAGCTGCACGATTCCTGCCTGTCATCTGCTTGACAATTGCCAGCTGTGCTGCGTAATTCCTGCCTGCTCAGCTGCTTGATTATTGCCAGCTGAGCAGCATGATTCCTCACAGCTGAGTTCCATGATTATTGCCTGCTGACTGTTTGATTCGTGCCTACTCAGCTCTTTGTTTATTGCCTCCAGAGGCACATGATCAGTGTATGATAGCAAACATGATCAGTGCATGATCAGTCACATGATCAGCGCCATTAAGTCACGTGATCACTACATGATAGTCATGTGATCAGTCCATGCTCAGTCACGGTATCAGTGCATGATCAGCCACGTGATCAGTGCATGATCTGTCACATGATTAGTGTATGATCATCCACGTGATCAGTGCATGGGCAGTCATGTGATCAGTGCATGATATAGACGTGATCAGTGCATGATCAGTCTCGTGATCAGTGCATGATAGCCACGTGATCAGTGCATGATCAGTCACGTGATCAGTGCATGATCAGCACGTGATCAGTGCATGATCAGTCACGTGATCAGTGCATGATCAGCCACGTGATCAGTGCATGATCAGCCACGTGATCAGTGCATGATCAGTCACGTGATCAGTGCATGATCAGTCACGTGACCAGTACATGGTAGCTACGTGATCAGTGCATGATCAGCCACGTGATCAGTGCATGATAGCCACGTGATCAGTGCATGATCAGTCACGTGATCAGTGCATGATCAGTCACGTGATCAGTGCATGATCAGCCACGTGATCAGTGCATGATCAGCCACGTGATCAGTGCATGATAGCCACGTGATCAGTGCATGATCAGTCACGTGATCAGTGCATGATCAGCCACGTGATCAGTGCATGATCAGTCACGTGATCAGTGCATGATCAGTCACGTGATCAGTGCATGATCAGCCACGTGATCAGTGCATGATCAGCCACGTGATCAGTGCATGATCAGCCACGTGATCAGTGCATGATCAGTACGTGATCAGTGCATGATCAGTCACGTGATCAGTGCATGATCAGTCACGTGATCAGTGCATGGTAGCTACGTGATCATGCATGATCAGCCACGTGATCAGTGCATGATAGCCACGTGATCAGTGCATGATCAGTCACGTGATCAGTGCATGATCAGTCACGTGATCAGTGCATGGTAGCTGCGTGATCAGTGCATGATCAGCCACGTGATCAGTGCATGATAGCCACGTGATCAGTGCATGATCAGCCACGTGATCAGTGCATGATCAGTCACGTGATCAGTGCATGATCAGCCACGTGATCAGTGCATGATCAGCCACGTGATCAGTGCATGTCAGCCACGTGATCAGTGCATGATCAGCCACGTGATCAGTGCATGATCAGTCACGTGATCAGTGCATGATCAGTCACGTGATCAGTGTATGATCAGCCACGTGAACAGTGCATGCTCAGTCACGTGATCAGGGCCTGCTGAGCTGCGTGATTACTGTCTGCTCATCTGCTTGACAATTGCCAGCTGAGCTGCACGATTCCTGCCTGTCATCTGCTTGACAATTGCCAGCTGTGCTGCGTAATTCCTGCCTGCTCAGCTGCTTGATTATTGCCAGCTGAGCAGCATGATTTCTCACAGCTGAGTTCCATGATTATTGCCTGCTGACTGATTCGTGCCTACTCAGCTCTTTGTTCATTGCCTCCAGAGGCACATGATCAGTGTATGATAGCAAACATGATCAGTGCATGATCAGTCACATGATCAGTGCATGATAAGCCACGTGATCAGTGCATGATCAGTCACGTGATCAGTGCATGATCAGTCACGTGACAGTACATGGTAGCTGCATGATCAGTGCATGATCAGCCACGTGATCAGTGCATGATAGCCACGTGATCAGTGCATGATCAGTCACGTGATCAGTGCATGATCAGTCACGTGATCAGTGCATGATCAGTCACGTGATCAGTGCATGATCAGTCACGTGATCAGTGCATGATCAGTCACGTGATCAGTGCATGATAGCCACGTGATCAGTGCATGATCAGCCACGTGATCAGTGCATGATAGCCACGTGATCAGTGCATGATAGCCACGTGATCAGTGCATGATCAGTCACGTGATAGTGCATGATCAGCCACGTGATCAGTGCATGATCAGCCACGTGATCAGTGCATGATAGCCACGTGATCAGTGCATGATAGTCACGTGATCAGTGCATGATCAGTCACGTGATCAGTGCATGATCAGCCACGTGATCAGTGCATGATCAGCCACGTGATCAGTGCATGATCAATCACGTGATCAGTGCATGATCAGTCACGTGATCAGTGCATGATAGCTACGTGATCAGTGCATGATCAGCCACGTGATCAGTGCATGATACCCACGTGATCAGTGCATGATAGCCACGTGATCAGTGCATGAGAGCCACGTGATCAGTGCATGATCAGTCACGTGATACATGTGTGATCAGCCACGTGATCAGTGCATGATGAGCCACGTGATCAGTGCATGATCAATTACGTGATCAGTGCATGATCAGTCACGTGACCAGTACATGGTTGCTACGTGATCATTGCATGATCAGCCACGTGAGCAGTGCATGATAGCCACGTGATCAGTGCATGATCAGTCACGTGATCAGTGCATGATCAGTCACGTGAACAGTGCATGATCATTCACGTGATCAGTGCATGATCAGTCACGTGACCAGTATATGGTAGCACGTGATCATTCCATGACGAGCCACGTGAGCAGTGCATGATAGCCACGTGATGTGTGCATGATCAGTTACGTGAGCAGAGTATGATCAGCCACGTGATCAGTGCATGAGTGCCACGTGATCAGTGCATGATATGTCACGTGACAGTGTGTGATCAGCCACGTGAACAGTGCATGTTCAGCCACGTGATCAGTGCATGATAGCCACGTGATCAGTGCATGATCAGTTACGTGAGCAGTGTATGATCAGCCACGTGATCAGTGCATGGTCAGACACGTGAACAGTGTATGATCAGCCACGTGATCAGTGCATGATATCCACGTGATCAGTGCATGATCATCACGTGATCAGTGTATGATCAGCCACGTGAACAGTGCATGCTCAGTCACGTGATCAGGGCCTGCTGAGCTGCGTGATTACTGTCTGCTCATCTGCTTGACAATTGCCAGCTGAGCTGCACGATTCCTGCCTGTCATCTGCTTGACAATTGCCAGCTGTGCTGCGTAATTCCTGCCTGCTCAGCTGCTTGATTATTGCCAGCTGAGCAGCATGATTCCTCACACCTGAGTTCCATGATTATTGCCTGCTGACTGTTTGATTCGTGCCTACTCAGCTCTTTGTTTATTGCCTCCAGAGGCACATGATCAGTGTATGATAGCAAACATGATCAGCGCATGATCAGTCACATGATCAGCGCCATTAAGTCACGTGATCACTACATGATAGTCATGTGATCAGTCCATGCTCAGTCACGGTATCAGTGCATGATCAGCCACGTGATCAGTGCATGATCTGTCACATGATTAGTGTATGATCATCCACGTGATCAGTGCATGATCAGTCACGTGATCAGTGCATGATTGCTACGTGATCAGTGCATGATCAGCCACGTGATCAGTGCATGATAGTCACGTGATCAGTGCATGATCAGTCACGTGATCAGTGCATGATCAGTCACGTGATCAGTGCATGATCAGTCACGTGATCAGTGCATGATCAGTCACGTGACCAGTACATGGTAGCTACGTGATCATTGCATGATCAGCCACGTGATCAGTGCATGATAGCCACGTGATCAGTGCATGAGTCACGTGATCAGTGCATGATCAGCCACGTGATCAGTGCATGATGCCACGTGATCAGTGCATGATCAGTCACGTGATCAGTGCATGATCAGCCACGTGATCAGTGCATGATCAGCCACGTGATCAGTGCATGATAGCCACGTGATCAGTGCATGATCAGCCACGTGATCAGTGCATGATCAGCACGTGATCAGTGCATGATCAGCCACGTGATCAGTGCATGATAGCCACGTGATCAGTGCATGATCAGTCACGTGATCAGTGCATGATCAGCCACGTGATCAGTGCATGATCAGCCACGTGATCAGTGCATGATAGCCACGTGATCAGTGCATGATAGCCACGTGATCAGTGCATGATCAGTCATGTGATACGTGTGTGATCAGCCACGTGATCAGTGCATGATATCCACGTGATCAGTGCATGACAGCCACGTGATCAGTGCATGAGAGCCACGTGATCAGTGCATGATCAGTCACGTGATACATGTGTGATCAGCCACGTGATCAGTGCATGATGAGCCACGTGATCAGTGCAGGATCAATTACGTGATCAGTGCATGATCAGTCACGTGACCAGTACATGGTTGCTACGTGATCGTTGCATGATCAGCCACGTGAGCAGAGCATGATAGCCACGTGATCAGTGCATGATCAGTCACGTGATCAGTACATGATCAGTCACGTGAACAGTGCATGATCATTTACGTGATCTGTGCATGATCAGTCACGTGACCAGTATATGGTAGCTACGTGATCATTCCATGACGAGCCACGTGAGCAGTGCATGATAGCCACGTGATGTGTGCATGAGTTACGTGAGCAGAGTATGATCAGCCACGTGATCAGTGCATGAGTGCCACGTGATCAGTGCATGATATGTCACGTGACAGGTGTGTGATCAGCCACGTGAACAGTGCATGTTCAGCCACGTGATCAGTGCATGATCAGTTACGTGAGCAGTGTATGATCAGCCACGTGATCAGTGCATGGTCAGACACGTGAACAGTGTATGATCAGCCACGTGATCAGTGCATGATATCCAAGTGATCAGTGCATGATCATCACGTGATCAGTGTATGATCAGCCACGTGAACAGTGCATGCTCAGTCACGTGATCTGGGCCTGCTGAGCTGCGTGATTACTGTCTGCTCATCTGCTTGACAATTGCCAGCTGAGCTGCACGATTCCTGCCTGTCATCTGCTTGACAATTGCCAGCTGTGCTGCGTAATTCCTGCCTGCTCAGCTGCTTGATTATTGCCAGCTGAGCAGCATGATTCCTCACACCTGAGTTCCATGATTATTGCCTGCTGACTGTTTGATTCGTGCCTACTCAGCTCTTTGTTTATTGCCTCCAGAGGCACATGATCAGTGTATGATAGCAAACATGATCAGCGCATGATCAGTCACATGATCAGCGCCATTAAGTCACGTGATCACTACATGATAGTCATGTGATCAGTCCATGCTCAGTCACGGTATCAGTGCATGATCAGCCACGTGATCAGTGCATGATCTGTCACATGATTAGTGTATGATCATCCACGTGATCAGTGCATGGGCAGTCATGTGATCAGTGCATGATATAGACGTGATCAGTGCATGATCAGTCTCGTGATCAGTGCATGATAGCCACGTGATCAGTGCATGATCAGTCACCTGATCAGTGTATGATCATTCACGTGATCAGTGCATGATCAGTCACGTGATCAGTGCATGATAGCCACGTGATCAGTGCATGATCAGTCACGTGATCAGTGCATGATCAGCCACGTGATCAGTGCATGATCAGCCACGTGATCAGTGCATGATAGCCACGTGATCAGTGCATGATCAGTCACGTGATCAGTGCATGATCAGCCACGTGATCAGTGCATGATCAGCCACGTGATCAGTGCATGATCAGTCACGTGATCAGTGCATGATCAGTCACGTGATCAGTGCATGGTAGCTACGTGATCAGTGCATGATCAGCCACGTGATCAGTGCATGATAGCCACGTGATCAGTGCATGATCAGTCACGTGATCAGTGCATGATCAGTCATGATCAGTGCATGATCAGTCACGTGATCAGTGCATGATCAGCCACGTGATCAGTGCATGATAGCCACGTGATCAGTGCATGATCAGTCACGTGATCAGTGCATGATCAGTCACGTGATCAGTGCATGATCAGTCACGTGATCAGTGCATGATCAGCCACGTGATCAGTGCATGATCAGCCACGTGATCAGTGCATGATCAGCCACGTGATCAGTGCATGATCAGCCACGTGATCAGTGCATGATCAGCGTGATCAGTGCATGATCAGTCACGTGATCAGTGCATGATCAGTCACGTGACCAGTACATGGTAGCTACGTGATCATTGCATGATCAGCCACGTGAGCAGTGCATGATAGCCACGTGATCAGTGCATGATCAGTCACGTGATCAGTGCATGATCAGTCACGTGATCAGTGCATGGTAGCTGCGTGATCAGTGCATGATCAGCCACGTGATCAGTGCATGATAGCCACGTGATCAGTGCATGATCAGCCACGTGATCAGTGCATGATCAGTCACGTGATCAGTGCATGATCAGCCACGTGATCAGTGCATGATCAGCCACGTGATCAGTGCATGTCAGCCACGTGATCAGTGCATGATAGCCACGTGATCAGTGCATGATCAGTCACGTGATCAGTGCATGATCAGTCACGTGATCAGTGTATGATCAGCCACGTGAACAGTGCATGCTCAGTCACGTGATCAGGGCCTGCTGAGCTGCGTGATTACTGTCTGCTCATCTGCTTGACAATTGCCAGCTGAGCTGCACGATTCCTGCCTGTCATCTGCTTGACAATTGCCAGCTGTGCTGCGTAATTCCTGCCTGCTCAGCTGCTTGATTATTGCCAGCTGAGCAGCATGATTCCTCACAGCTGAGTTCCATGATTATTGCCTGCTGACTGATTCGTGCCTACTCAGCTCTTTGTTCATTGCCTCCAGAGGCACATGATCAGTGTATGATACCAAACATGATCAGTGCATGATCAGTCACATGATCAGTGCATGATAAGCCACGTGATCAGTGCATGATCAATTATGTGATCAGTGCATGATCAGTCATGTGACAGTGCATGGTAGCTGCATGATCAGTGCATGATCAGCCACGTGATCAGTGCATGATAGCCACGTGATCAGTGCATGATCAGTCACGTGATCAGTGCATGATCAGTCACGTGATCAGTGCATGATCAGTCACGTGATCAGTGCATGATCAGTCACGTGATCAGTGCATGATCAGTCACGTGACCAGTGCATGGTAGCTACGTGATCAGTGCATGATCAGCCACGTGATCAGTGCATGATAGCCACGTGATCAGTGCATGATAGCCACGTGATCAGTGCATGATCAGTCACGTGATAGTGCATGATCAGCCACGTGATCAGTGCATGATAGCCACGTGATCAGTGCATGATAGCCACGTGATCAGTGCATGATAGTCACGTGATCAGTGCATGATCAGTCACGTGATGTGATCAGCCATGATCAGTGCATGATGAGCCACGTGATCAGTGCATGATCAATTACGTGATCAGTGCATGATCAGTCACGTGATCAGTGCATGGTAGCCACGTGATCAGTGCATGATCAGCCACGTGATCAGTGCATGATAGCCACGTGATCAGTGCATGATAGCCACGTGATCAGTGCATGAGAGCCACGTGATCAGTGCATGATCAGTCACGTGATACATGTGTGATCAGCCACGTGATCAGTGCATGATGAGCCACGTGATCAGTGCAGGATCAATTACGTGATCAGTGCATGATCAGTCACGTGACAGTACATGGTTGCTACGTGATCATTGCATGATCAGCCACGTGAGCAGTGCATGATAGCCACGTGATCAGTGCATGATCAGTCACGTGATCAGTACATGATCAGTCACGTGAACAGTGCATGATCATTTACGTGATCTGCATGATCAGTCACGTGACCAGTATATGGTAGCTACGTGATCATTCCATGACGAGCCACGTGAGCAGTGCATGATAGCCACGTGATGTGTGCATGATCAGTTACGTGAGCAGAGTATGATCAGCCACGTGATCAGTGCATGAGTGCCACGTGATCAGTGCATGATATGTCACGTGACAGGTGTGTGATCAGCCACGTGAACAGTGCATGTTCAGCCACGTGATCAGTGCATGATAGCCACGTGATCAGTGCATGATCAGTTACGTGAGCAGTGTATGATCAGCCACGTGATCAGTGCATGGTCAGACACGTGAACAGTGTATGATCAGCCACGTGATCAGTGCATGATATCCACGTGATCAGTGCATGATCATCACGTGATCAGTGTATGATCAGCCACGTGAACAGTGCATGCTCAGTCACGTGATCAGGGCCTGCTGAGCTGCGTGATTACTGTCTGCTCATCTGCTTGACAATTGCCAGCTGAGCTGCACGATTCCTGCCTGTCATCTGCTTGACAATTGCCAGCTGTGCTGCGTAATTCCTGCCTGCTCAGCTGCTTGATTATTGCCAGCTGAGCAGCATGATTCCTCACACCTGAGTTCCATGATTATTGCCTGCTGACTGTTTGATTCGTGCCTACTCAGCTCTTTGTTTATTGCCTCCAGAGGCACATGATCAGTGTATGATAGCAAACATGATCAGCGCATGATCAGTCACATGATCAGCGCCATTAAGTCACGTGATCACTACATGATAGTCATGTGATCAGTCCATGCTCAGTCACGGTATCAGTGCATGATCAGCCACGTGATCAGTGCATGATCTGTCACATGATTAGTGTATGATCATCCACGTGATCAGTGCATGATCAGTCACGTGATCAGTGCATGATAGCACGTGATCAGTGCATGATCAGCCACGTGATCAGTGCATGATAGCCACGTGATCAGTGCATGATCAGTCACGTGATCAGTGCATGATCAGTCACGTGATCAGTGCATGATCAGCCACGTGATCAGTGCATGATCAGTCACGTGACCAGTACATGGTAGCTACGTGATCATTGCATGATCAGCCACGTGATCAGTGCATGATAGCCACGTGATCAGTGCATGAGTCACGTGATCAGTGCATGATCAGCCACGTGATCAGTGCATGAGTGCCACGTGATCAGTGCATGATAGTCACGTGATCAGTGATGATCAGCCACGTGATCAGTGCATGATCAGCCACGTGATCAGTGCATGATAGCCACGTGATCAGTGCATGATCAGCCACGTGATCAGTGCATGATCAGTCACGTGATCAGTGCATGATCAGCCACGTGATCAGTGCATGATCAGCCACGTGATCAGTGCATGATCAGTCACGTGATCAGTGCATGATCAGCCACGTGATCAGTGCATGATCAGCCACGTGATCAGTGCATGATAGCCACGTGATCAGTGCATGATAGCCACGTGATCAGTGCATGATCAGTCATGTGATACGTGTGTGATCAGCCACGTGATCAGTGCATGATATCCACGTGATCAGTGCATGACAGCCACGTGATCAGTGCATGAGAGCCACGTGATCAGTGCATGATCAGTCACGTGATACATGTGTGATCAGCCACGTGATCAGTGCATGATGAGCCACGTGATCAGTGCAGGATCAATTACGTGATCAGTGCATGATCAGTCACGTGACCAGTACATGGTTGCTACGTGATCGTTGCATGATCAGCCACGTGAGCAGAGCATGATAGCCACGTGATCAGTGCATGATCAGTCACGTGATCAGTACATGATCAGTCACGTGAACAGTGCATGATCATTTACGTGATCTGTGCATGATCAGTCACGTGACCAGTATATGGTAGCTACGTGATCATTCCATGACGAGCCACGTGAGCAGTGCATGATAGCCACGTGATGTGTGCATGAGTTACGTGAGCAGAGTATGATCAGCCACGTGATCAGTGCATGAGTGCCACGTGATCAGTGCATGATATGTCACGTGACAGGTGTGTGATCAGCCACGTGAACAGTGCATGTTCAGCCACGTGATCAGTGCATGATCAGTTACGTGAGCAGTGTATGATCAGCCACGTGATCAGTGCATGGTCAGACACGTGAACAGTGTATGATCAGCCACGTGATCAGTGCATGATATCCAAGTGATCAGTGCATGATCATCACGTGATCAGTGTATGATCAGCCACGTGAACAGTGCATGCTCAGTCACGTGATCTGGGCCTGCTGAGCTGCGTGATTACTGTCTGCTCATCTGCTTGACAATTGCCAGCTGAGCTGCACGATTCCTGCCTGTCATCTGCTTGACAATTGCCAGCTGTGCTGCGTAATTCCTGCCTGCTCAGCTGCTTGATTATTGCCAGCTGAGCAGCATGATTCCTCACACCTGAGTTCCATGATTATTGCCTGCTGACTGTTTGATTCGTGCCTACTCAGCTCTTTGTTTATTGCCTCCAGAGGCACATGATCAGTGTATGATAGCAAACATGATCAGCGCATGATCAGTCACATGATCAGCGCCATTAAGTCACGTGATCACTACATGATAGTCATGTGATCAGTCCATGCTCAGTCACGGTATCAGTGCATGATCAGCCACGTGATCAGTGCATGATCTGTCACATGATTAGTGTATGATCATCCACGTGATCAGTGCATGGGCAGTCATGTGATCAGTGCATGATATAGACGTGATCAGTGCATGATCAGTCTCGTGATCAGTGCATGATAGCCACGTGATCAGTGCATGATCAGTCACCTGATGGGTGTATGATCATTCACGTGACCTGTACATGGTAGCTACATGATCATTGCATGATCAGCCACGTGAGTAGTGCATGATAGCCACGTGATCACTGCATGATCAGTCACGTGATCAGTGCATGATCAGTCATGTGACCAGTACATGGTAGCTGCGTGATCATGGCATGATCAGCCACGTGAGCAGTGCATGATAGCCACGTGATCAGTGCATGATCAGACACGTGATCAGTGCATGATCAGTCACGTGATCAGTGCATGATCAGCCACGTGATCAGTGCATGATCAGGCACGTGATCAGTGTATGTCCAGCCACGTGATCAGTGCATGATAGCCACGTGATCAGTGCATGATCAGTCACGTGATCAGTGCATGATCAGTCACGTGATCAGTGCATGATCAGCCACGTGATCAGTGCATGATCAGCCACGTGATCAGTGCATGATCAATTACGTGATCAGTGCATGATCAGTCACGTGACCAGTACATGGTAGCTACGTGATCATTGCATGATCAGCCACGTGATCAGTGCATGATAGCCACGTGATCAGTGCATGATCAGTCGTGATAGTGTGTGATCAGCCACGTGATCAGTGCATGATATCCACGTGATCAGTGCATGATCAGTCACGTGATCAGTGCATGAGAGCCACGTGATCAGTGCATGATCAGTCACGTGATCATGCATGATCAGCCACGTGATCAGTGCATGATCAGCCACGTGATCAGTGCATGATCAGTCACGTGATCAGTGCATGATCATTTACGTGATCAGTGCATGATCAGTCACGTGACCAGTATATGGTAGCTACGTGATCATTCCATGATCAGCCACGTGAGCAGTGCATGATAGCCACGTGATGTGTGCATGAGTTACGTGAGCAGAGTATGATCAGCCACGTGATCAGTGCATGAGTGCCACGTGATCAGTGCATGATATGTCACGTGACAGGTGTGTGATCAGCCACGTGAACAGTGCATGTTCAGCCACGTGATCAGTGCATGATCAGCCACGTGATCAGTGCATGATCAGCCACGTGATCAGTGCATGATCAGCCACGTGATCAGTGCATGATCAGCCACGTGATCAGTGCATGGTCAGACACGTGAACAGTGTATGATCAGCCACGTGATCAGTGCATGATATCCAAGTGATCAGTGCATGATCATCACGTGATCAGTGTATGATCAGCCACGTGAACAGTGCATGCTCAGTCACGTGATCAGGGCCTGCTGAGCTGCGTGATTACTGTCTGCTCATCTGCTTGACAATTGCCAGCTGAGCTGCACGATTCCTGCCTGTCATCTGCTTGACAATTGCCAGCTGTGCTGCGTAATTCCTGCCTGCTCAGCTGCTTGATTATTGCCAGCTGAGCAGCATGATTCCTCACACCTGAGTTCCATGATTATTGCCTGCTGACTGTTTGATTCGTGCCTACTCAGCTCTTTGTTTATTGCCTCCAGAGGCACATGATCAGTGTATGATAGCAAACATGATCAGCGCATGATCAGTCACATGATCAGCGCCATTAAGTCACGTGATCACTACATGATAGTCATGTGATCAGTCCATGCTCAGTCACGGTATCAGTGCATGATCAGCCACGTGATCAGTGCATGATCTGTCACATGATTAGTGTATGATCATCCACGTGATCAGTGCATGGGCAGTCATGTGATCAGTGCATGATATAGACGTGATCAGTGCATGATCAGTCTCGTGATCAGTGCATGATCAGCCACGTGATCAGTGCATGATCAGCTACGTGATCAGTTCATGATCAGTCACGTGATCAGTGCATGATCAGCCACGTGATCAGTGCATGATCAGCCACGTGATCAGTGCATGATCAGTCACGTGATCAGTGCATGATCAGTCACGTGACAGTACATGGTAGCTACGTGATCAGTGCATGATCAGCCACGTGAGCAGTGCATGATAGCCACGTGATCAGTGCATGATCAGTCACGTGATCAGTGCATGATCAGTCACGTGATCAGTGCATGATCAGCCACGTGATCAGTGCATGATCAGCCACGTGATCAGTGCATGATAGCCACGTGATCAGTGCATGATCAGTCACGTGATCAGTGCATGATCAGCCACGTGATCAGTGCATGATCAGTCACGTGATCAGTGCATGATCAGTCACGTGATCAGTGCATGATCAGCCACGTGATCAGTGCATGATCAGCCACGTGATCAGTGCATGATCAGTACGTGATCAGTGCATGATCAGTCACGTGATCAGTGCATGATCAGTCACGTGACCAGTGCATGGTAGCTACGTGATCATTGCATGATCAGCCACGTGATCAGTGCATGATAGCCACGTGATCAGTGCATGATCAGTCACGTGATCAGTGCATGATCAGTCACGTGATCAGTGCATGGTAGCCACGTGATCAGTGCATGATCAGCCACGTGATCAGTGCATGATAGCCACGTGATCAGTGCATGATCAGCCACGTGATCAGTGCATGATCAGTCACGTGATCAGTGCATGATCAGCCACGTGATCAGTGCATGATCAGCCACGTGATCAGTGCATGTCAGCCACGTGATCAGTGCATGATCAGCCACGTGATCAGTGCATGATCAGTCACGTGATCAGTGCATGATCAGTCACGTGATCAGTGTATGATCAGCCACGTGAACAGTGCATGCTCAGTCACGTGATCAGGGCCTGCTGAGCTGCGTGATTACTGTCTGCTCATCTGCTTGACAATTGCCAGCTGAGCTGCACGATTCCTGCCTGTCATCTGCTTGACAATTGCCAGCTGTGCTGCGTAATTCCTGCCTGCTCAGCTGCTTGATTATTGCCAGCTGAGCAGCATGATTCCTCACAGCTGAGTTCCATGATTATTGCCTGCTGACTGATTCGTGCCTACTCAGCTCTTTGTTCATTGCCTCCAGAGGCACATGATCAGTGTATGATAGCAAACATGATCAGTGCATGATCAGTCACATGATCAGTGCATGATAAGCCACGTGATCAGTGCATGATCAGTCATGTGATCAGTGCATGATCAGTCATGTGACAGTGCATGGTAGCCACGTGATCAGTGCATGATCAGCCACGTGATCAGTGCATGATAGCCACGTGATCAGTGCATGATCAGTCACGTGATCAGTGCATGATCAGTCACGTGATCAGTGCATGATCAGTCACGTGATCAGTGCATGATCAGTCACGTGATCAGTGCATGATCAGTCACGTGACCAGTGCATGGTAGCATGATCATTGCATGATCAGCCACGTGATCAGTGCATGATAGCCACGTGATCAGTGCATGATCAGCCACGTGATCAGTGCATGATCAGTCACGTGATAGTGCATGATCAGCCACGTGATCAGTGCATGATAGCCACGTGATCAGTGCATGATAGCCACGTGATCAGTGCATGATAGTCACGTGATCAGTGCATGATCAGTCACGTGATAGTGTGTGATCAGCCACGTGATCAGTGCATGATGAGCCACGTGATCAGTGCATGATCAATCACGTGATCAGTGCATGATCAGTCACGTGATCAGTACATGATAGCCACGTGATCAGTGCATGATCAGCCACGTGATCAGTGCATGATAGCCACGTGATCAGTGCATGATCAGTCACGTGATCAGTGCATGATCAGCCACGTGATCAGTGCATGATCAGTCACGTGATCAGTGCATGATCAGCCACGTGATCAGTGCATGATCAGCCACGTGATCAGTGCATGATCAATTACGTGATCAGTGCATGATCAGTCACGTGACCAGTACATGGTAGCTACGTGATCATTGCATGATCAGCCACGTGAGCAGTGCATGATAGCCACGTGATGTGTGCATGAGTTACGTGATCAGAGTATGATCAGCCACGTGATCAGTGCATGAGTGCCACGTGATCAGTGCATGATATGTCACGTGACAGTGTGTGATCAGCCACGTGAACAGTGCATGTTCAGCCACGTGATCAGTGCATGATCAGCCACGTGATCAGTGATGATCAGCCACGTGATCAGTGCATGATCAGCACGTGATCAGTGTATGATCAGCCACGTGATCAGTGCATGGTCAGACACGTGAACAGTGTATGATCAGCCACGTGATCAGTGCATGATATCCAAGTGATCAGTGCATGATCATCACGTGATCAGTGTATGATCAGCCACGTGAACAGTGCATGCTCAGTCACGTGATCAGGGCCTGCTGAGCTGCGTGATTACTGTCTGCTCATCTGCTTGACAATTGCCAGCTGAGCTGCACGATTCCTGCCTGTCATCTGCTTGACAATTGCCAGCTGTGCTGCGTAATTCCTGCCTGCTCAGCTGCTTGATTATTGCCAGCTGAGCAGCATGATTCCTCACACTGAGTTCCATGATTATTGCCTGCTGACTGTTTGATTCGTGCCTACTCAGCTCTTTGTTTATTGCCTCCAGAGGCACATGATCAGTGTATGATAGCAAACATGATCAGCGCATGATCAGTCACATGATCAGCGCCATTAAGTCACGTGATCACTACATGATAGTCATGTGATCAGTCCATGCTCAGTCACGGTATCAGTGCATGATCAGCCACGTGATCAGTGCATGATCTGTCACATGATTAGTGTATGATCATCCACGTGATCAGTGCATGGGCAGTCATGTGATCAGTGCATGATATAGACGTGATCAGTGCATGATCAGTCTCGTGATCAGTGCATGATCAGCCACGTGATCAGTGCATGATCAGCACGTGATCAGTGCATGATCAGTCACGTGATCAGTGCATGATCAGCCACGTGATCAGTGCATGATCAGCCACGTGATCAGTGCATGATCAGTCACGTGATCAGTGCATGATCAGTCACGTGACCAGTACATGGTAGCTACGTGATCAGTGCATGATCAGCCACGTGATCAGTGCATGATAGCCACGTGATCAGTGCATGATCAGTCACGTGATCAGTGCATGATCAGTCACGTGATCAGTGCATGATCAGCCACGTGATCAGTGCATGATCAGCCACGTGATCAGTGCATGATAGCCACGTGATCAGTGCATGATCAGTCACGTGATCAGTGCATGATCAGCCACGTGATCAGTGCATGATAGCCACGTGATCAGTGCATGATAGCCACGTGATCAGTGCATGATCAGCCACGTGATCAGTGCATGATCAGTCACGTGATCAGTGCATGATCAGCCACGTGATCAGTGCATGATCAGCCACGTGATCAGTGCATGATAGCCACGTGATCAGTGCATGATCAGTCACGTGATCAGTGCATGATCAGTCACGTGATCAGTGCATGATCAGCCACGTGATCAGTGCATGATCAGCCACGTGATCAGTGCATGATCAATCACGTGATCAGTGCATGATCAGTCACGTGATCAGTGCATGATAGCTACGTGATCAGTGCATGATCAGCCACGTGATCAGTGCATGATAGCCACGTGATCAGTGCATGATCAGCCACGTGATCAGTGCATGATCAGTCACGTGATAGTGCATGATCAGCCACGTGATCAGTGCATGATATCCACGTGATCAGTGCATGATAGCCACGTGATCAGTGCATGATCAGTCACGTGATCAGTGCATGATCAGTCACGTGATCAGTGCATGGTAGCTACATGATCATTGCATGATCAGCCACGTGATCAGTGCATGATAGCCACGTGATCAGTGCATGATCAGTCACGTGATCAGTGCATGATCAGTCATGTGACCAGTGCATGATGTGCGTGATCATGCATGATCAGCCACGTGATCAGTGCATGATAGCCACGTGATCAGTGCATGATCAGTCACGTGATCAGTGCATGATCAGCACGTGATCAGTGCATGATCAGCCACGTGATCAGTGCATGATCAGCCACGTGATCAGTGCATGATCAGTCACGTGATCAGTGCATGATCAGCCACGTGATCAGTGCATGATAGCCACGTGATCAGTGCATGATCAGCCACGTGATCAGTGCATGATAGCCACGTGATCAGTGCATGATCAGTCACGTGATCATGTGTGATCAGCCACGTGATCAGTGCATGATCAGCCACGTGATCAGTGCATGATCAGTCACGTGATCAGTGCATGATCAGCCACGTGATCAGTGCATGATCAGCCACGTGATCAGTGCATGATCAGCCACGTGATCAGTGCATGATAGCCACGTGATCAGTGCATGATCAGTCACGTGATCAGTGCATGATCAGCCACGTGATCAGTGCATGATAGCCACGTGATCAGTGCATGATCAGTCACGTGATCAGTGCATGATCAGTCACGTGATCAGTGCATGATAGCTACGTGATCAGTGCATGATCAGCCACGTGATCAGTGCATGATAGCCACGTGATCAGTGCATGATCAGTCACGTGATCAGTGCATGATCAGTCACGTGATCAGTGCATGATCAGTCACGTGATCAGTGCATGATCAGCCACGTGATCAGTGCATGATCAGCCACGTGATCAGTGCATGATCAGTCACGTGATCAGTGCATGATCAGCCACGTGATCAGTGCATGATAGCCACGTGATCAGTGCATGATCAGTCACGTGATCAGTGCATGATCAGCCACGTGATCAGTGCATGATCAGCCACGTGATCAGTGCATGATCAGCCACGTGATCAGTGCATGATCAGCCACGTGATCAGTGCATGATCAGCCACGTGATCAGTGCATGATCAGCCACGTGATCAGTGCATGATCAGTTACGTGATCAGTGTATGATCAGCCACGTGATCAGTGCATGGTCAGACACGTGAACAGTGTATGATCAGCCACGTGATCAGTGCATGATATCCAAGTGATCAGTGCATGATCATCACGTGATCAGTGTATGATCAGCCACGTGAACAGTGCATGCTCAGTCACGTGATCAGGGCCTGCTGAGCTGCGTGATTACTGTCTGCTCATCTGCTTGACAATTGCCAGCTGAGCTGCACGATTCCTGCCTGTCATCTGCTTGACAATTGCCAGCTGTGCTGCGTAATTCCTGCCTGCTCAGCTGCTTGATTATTGCCAGCTGAGCAGCATGATTCCTCACAGCTGAGTTCCATGATTATTGCCTGCTGACTGTTTGATTCGTGCCTACTCAGCTCTTTGTTTATTGCCTCCAGAGGCACATGATCAGTGTATGATAGCAAACATGATCAGCGCATGATCAGTCACATGATCAGCGCCATTAAGTCACGTGATCACTACATGATAGTCATGTGATCAGTCCATGCTCAGTCACGGTATCAGTGCATGATCAGCCACGTGATCAGTGCATGATCTGTCACATGATTAGTGTATGATCATCCACGTGATCAGTGCATGGGCAGTCATGTGATCAGTGCATGATATAGACGTGATCAGTGCATGATCAGTCTCGTGATCAGTGCATGATCAGCCACGTGATCAGTGCATGATCAGCACGTGATCAGTGCATGATCAGTCACGTGATCAGTGCATGATCAGCCACGTGATCAGTGCATGATCAGCCACGTGATCAGTGCATGATCAGTCACGTGATCAGTGCATGATCAGTCACGTGACCAGTACATGGTAGCTACGTGATCATTGCATGATCAGCCACGTGATCAGTGCATGATAGCCACGTGATCAGTGCATGATCAGTCACGTGATCAGTGCATGATCAGTCACGTGATCAGTGCATGATCAGCCACGTGATCAGTGCATGATCAGCCACGTGATCAGTGCATGATAGCCACGTGATCAGTGCATGATCAGTCACGTGATCAGTGCATGATCAGCCACGTGATCAGTGCATGATCAGCCACGTGATCAGTGCATGATCAGCCACGTGATCAGTGCATGATCAGCCACGTGATCAGTGCATGATCAGTCACGTGATCAGTGCATGATCAGCCACGTGATCAGTGCATGATCAGCCACGTGATCAGTGCATGATAGCCACGTGATCAGTGCATGATCAGTCACGTGATCAGTGCATGATCAGTCACGTGATCAGTGCATGATCAGCCACGTGATCAGTGCATGATCAGCCACGTGATCAGTGCATGATCAATTACGTGATCAGTGCATGATCAGTCACGTGATCAGTGCATGATAGCTACGTGATCAGTGCATGATCAGCCACGTGATCAGTGCATGATAGCCACGTGATCAGTGCATGATCAGCCACGTGATCAGTGCATGATCAGTCACGTGATCAGTGCATGATCAGCCACGTGATCAGTGCATGATCAGCCACGTGATCAGTGCATGATAGCCACGTGATCAGTGCATGATCAGTCACGTGATCAGTGCATGATCAGTCACGTGATCAGTGCATGATCAGTCACGTGATCAGTGCATGATCAGCCACGTGATCAGTGCATGATAGCCACGTGATCAGTGCATGATCAGTCACGTGATCAGTGCATGATCAGTCACGTGATCAGTGCATGATAGCTGCGTGATCATGCATGATCAGCCACGTGATCAGTGCATGATAGCCACGTGATCAGTGCATGATCAGTCACGTGATCAGTGCATGATCAGCTACGTGATCAGTGCATGATCAGCCACGTGATCAGTGCATGATAGCCACGTGATCAGTGCATGATCAGTCACGTGATCAGTGCATGATCAGCCACGTGATCAGTGCATGATAGCCACGTGATCAGTGCATGATCAGCCACGTGATCAGTGCATGATAGCCACGTGATCAGTGCATGATCAGTCACGTGATCAGTGTGATCAGCCACGTGATCAGTGCATGATCAGCCACGTGATCAGTGCATGATCAGTCACGTGATCAGTGCATGATCAGCCACGTGATCAGTGCATGATCAGCCACGTGATCAGTGCATGATCAGCCACGTGATCAGTGCATGATATCACGTGATCAGTGCATGATCATCACGTGATCAGTGCATGATCAGCCACGTGATCAGTGCATGATAGCCACGTGATCAGTGCATGATCAGTCACGTGATCAGTGCATGATCAGTCACGTGACCAGTACATGGTAGCTACGTGATCATTGCATGATCAGCCACGTGATCAGTGCATGATAGCCACGTGATCAGTGCATGATCAGTCACGTGATCAGTGCATGATCAGTCACGTGATCAGTGCATGATCAGCCACGTGATCAGTGCATGATCAGCCACGTGATCAGTGCATGATAGCCACGTGATCAGTGCATGATCAGTCACGTGATCAGTGCATGATCAGCCACGTGATCAGTGCATGATAGCCACGTGATCAGTGCATGATCATCACGTGATCAGTGCATGATCAGTCACGTGATCAGTGCATGATCAGTCACGTGATCAGTGCATGATCAGCCACGTGATCAGTGCATGATCAGCCACGTGATCAGTGCATGATCAGCCACGTGATCAGTGCATGATCAGTCACGTGATCAGTGCATGATCAGTCACGTGATCAGTGCATGATCAGTCACGTGACCAGTACATGATAGCTACGTGATCATTGCATGATCAGCCACGTGAGCAGTGCATGATAGCCACGTGATCAGTGCATGATCAGTCACGTGATCAGTGCATGATCAGTCACGTGATCAGTGCATGGTAGCTGCGTGATCAGTGCATGATCAGCCACGTGATCAGTGCATGATAGCCACGTGATCAGTGCATGATCAGCCACGTGATCAGTGCATGATCAGTCACGTGATCAGTGCATGATCAGCCACGTGATCAGTGCATGATCAGCCACGTGATCAGTGCATGATCAGCCACGTGATCAGTGCATGATCAGCCACGTGATCAGTGCATGATCAGTCACGTGATCAGTGCATGATCAGTCACGTGATCAGTGTATGATCAGCCACGTGAACAGTGCATGCTCAGTCACGTGATCAGGGCCTGCTGAGCTGCGTGATTACTGTCTGCTCATCTGCTTGACAATTGCCAGCTGAGCTGCACGATTCCTGCCTGTCATCTGCTTGACAATTGCCAGCTGTGCTGCGTAATTCCTGCCTGCTCAGCTGCTTGATTATTGCCAGCTGAGCAGCATGATTCCTCACAGCTGAGTTCCATGATTATTGCCTGCTGACTGATTCGTGCCTACTCAGCTCTTTGTTCATTGCCTCCAGAGGCACATGATCAGTGTATGATAGCAAACATGATCAGTGCATGATCAGTCACATGATCAGTGCATGATAAGCCACGTGATCAGTGCATGATCAGTCATGTGATCAGTGCATGATCAGTCACGTGATCAGTGCATGATAGCCACGTGATCAGTGCATGATCAGCCACGTGATCAGTGCATGATAGCCACGTGATCAGTGCATGATCAGTCACGTGATCAGTGCATGATCAGTCGTGATCAGTGCATGATCAGTCACGTGATCAGTGCATGATCAGTCACGTGATCAGTGCATGATAGCTACGTGATCAGTGCATGATCAGCCACGTGATCAGTGCATGATAGCCACGTGATCAGTGCATGATAGCCACGTGATCAGTGCATGATCAGTCACGTGATCAGTGCATGATCAGCCACGTGATCAGTGCATGATAGCCACGTGATCAGTGCATGATAGCCACGTGATCAGTGCATGATAGCCACGTGATCAGTGCATGATCAGTCACGTGATCAGTGCATGATCAGCCACGTGATCAGTGCATGATCAGCCACGTGATCAGTGCATGATCAATTACGTGATCAGTGCATGATCAGTCACGTGATCAGTGCATGATAGCTACGTGATCAGTGCATGATCAGCCACGTGATCAGTGCATGATAGCCACGTGATCAGTGCATGATCAGTCACGTGATCAGTGCATGATCAGTCACGTGATCAGTGCATGTAGCTGCGTGATCAGTGCATGATCAGCCACGTGATCAGTGCATGATAGCCACGTGATCAGTGCATGATCAGTCACGTGATCAGTGCATGATCAGTCACGTGATCAGTGCATGATCAGCCACGTGATCAGTGCATGATCAGCCACGTGATCAGTGCATGATCAGCCACGTGATCAGTGCATGATAGCCACGTGATCAGTGCATGATCAGTCACGTGATCAGTGCATGATCAGTCACGTGATCAGTGCATGATCAGTCACGTGATCAGTGCATGATCAGTCACGTGATCAGTGCATGATCAGCCACGTGATCAGTGCATGATCAGCCACGTGATCAGTGCATGATCAGCCACGTGATCAGTGCATGATCAGTCACGTGATCAGTGCATGATCAGTCACGTGATCAGTGCATGATAGCTACGTGATCAGTGCATGATCAGCCACGTGATCAGTGCATGATAGCCACGTGATCAGTGCATGATCAGCCACGTGATCAGTGCATGATCAGTCACGTGATCAGTGCATGATCAGCCACGTGATCAGTGCATGATCAGCCACGTGATCAGTGCATGATAGCCACGTGATCAGTGCATGATAGTCACGTGATCAGTGCATGATCAGTCACGTGATCAGTGCATGATCAGCCACGTGATCAGTGCATGATCAGCCACGTGATCAGTGCATGATCAGTCACGTGATCAGTGCATGATCAGTCACGTGATCAGTACATGGTAGCTACGTGATCATTGCGTGATCAGTGCATGATAGCCACGTGATCAGTGCATGATAGCCACGTGATCAGTGCATGATAGCCACGTGATCAGTGCATGATCAGTCACGTGATCATGTGTGATCAGCCACGTGATCAGTGCATGATGAGCCACGTGATCAGTGCATGATCAATTACGTGATCAGTGCATGATCAGTCACGTGACCAGTACATGGTTGCTACGTGATCAGTGCATGATCAGCCACGTGAGCAGTGCATGATAGCCACGTGATCAGTGCATGATCAGTCACGTGATCAGTGCATGATCAGTCACGTGAACAGTGCATGATCATTTACGTGATCAGTGCATGATCAGTCACGTGACCAGTATATGGTAGCTACGTGATCATTCCATGACAGCCACGTGAGCAGTGCATGATAGCCACGTGATGTGTGCATGATCAGTTACGTGAGCAGAGTATGATCAGCCACGTGATCAGTGCATGAGTGCCACGTGATCAGTGCATGATATGTCACGTGACAGGTGTGTGATCAGCCACGTGAACAGTGCATGATCAGCCACGTGATCAGTGCATGATAGCCACGTGATCAGTGCATGATCAGTTACGTGAGCAGTGTATGATCAGCCACGTGATCAGTGCATGGTCAGACACGTGAACAGTGTATGATCAGCCACGTGATCAGTGCATGATATCCACGTGATCAGTGCATGATCATCACGTGATCAGTGTATGATCAGCCACGTGAACAGTGCATGCTCAGTCACGTGATCAGGGCCTGCTGAGCTGCGTGATTACTGTCTGCTCATCTGCTTGACAATTGCCAGCTGAGCTGCACGATTCCTGCCTGTCATCTGCTTGACAATTGCCAGCTGTGCTGCGTAATTCCTGCCTGCTCAGCTGCTTGATTATTGCCAGCTGAGCAGCATGATTCCTCACACCTGAGTTCCATGATTATTGCCTGCTGACTGTTTGATTCGTGCCTACTCAGCTCTTTGTTTATTGCCTCCAGAGGCACATGATCAGTGTATGATAGCAAACATGATCAGCGCATGATCAGTCACATGATCAGCGCCATTAAGTCACGTGATCACTACATGATAGTCATGTGATCAGTCCATGCTCAGTCACGGTATCAGTGCATGATCAGCCACGTGATCAGTGCATGATCAGCCACGTGATCAGTGCATGATAGCCATGTGATCAGTGCATGATCAGTCACGTGATCAGTGCATGATCAGTCACGTGATCAGTGCATGATCAGCCACGTGATCAGTGCATGATCAGTCACCTGATGGGTGTATGATCAGTCACGTGACCAGTACATGGTAGCTACATGATCATTGCATGATCAGCCACGTGAGTAGTGCATGATAGCCACGTGATCAGTGCATGATCAGTCACGTGATCAGTGCATGATCAGTCATGTGATCAGTGCATGATCAGCCACGTGATCAGTGCATGATCAGCCACGTGATCAGTGCATGATAGCCACGTGATCAGTGCATGATCAGTCACGTGATCAGTGCATGATCAGTCACGTGATCAGTGCATGATCAGCCACGTGATCAGTGCATGATCAGCCACGTGATCAGTGCATGATCAGCCACGTGATCAGTGCATGATCAGTCACGTGATCAGTGCATGATCAGTCACGTGATCAGTGCATGATAGCCACGTGATCAGTGCATGATCAGCCACGTGATCAGTGCATGATAGCCACGTGATCAGTGCATGATCAGTCACGTGATCAGTGCATGATCAGCCACGTGATCAGTGCATGATAGCCACGTGATCAGTGCATGATCAGTCACGTGATCAGTGCATGATCAGTCACGTGATCAGTGCATGATCAGTCACGTGATCAGTGCATGATCAGTCACGTGATCAGTGCATGATCAGTCACGTGATCAGTGCATGATAGCCACGTGATCAGTGCATGATCAGCCACGTGATCAGTGCATGATAGCCACGTGATCAGTGCATGATAGCCACGTGATCAGTGCATGATCAGTCACGTGATCGTGTGTGATCAGCCACGTGATCAGTGCATGATATCCACGTGATCAGTGCATGATAGCCACGTGATCAGTGCATGATCAGTCACGTGATCAGTGCATGATCAGTCACGTGATAGTGTGTGATCAGCCACGTGATCAGTGCATGATGAGCCACGTGATCAGTGCATGATCAATTACGTGATCAGTGCATGATCAGTCACGTGACCAGTGCATGGTAGCTACGTGATCAGTGCATGATCAGCCACGTGATCAGTGCATGATAGCCACGTGATCAGTGCATGATCAGCCACGTGATCAGTGCATGATCAGCCACGTGATCAGTGCATGATCAGTCACGTGATCAGTGTGATCAGCCACGTGATCAGTGCATGATCAGCCACGTGATCAGTGCATGATCAATTACGTGATCAGTGCATGATCAGTCACGTGACCAGTACATGGTAGCTACGTGATCATTCCATGACGAGCCACGTGAGCAGTGCATGATAGCCACGTGATGTGTGCATGATCAGTCACGTGAGCAGAGTATGATCAGCCACGTGATCAGTGCATGAGTGCCACGTGATCAGTGCATGATATGTCACGTGACAGGTGTGTGATCAGCCACGTGATCAGTGCATGATCAGCCACGTGATCAGTGCATGATCAGTTACGTGAGCAGTGTATGATCAGCCACGTGATCAGTGCATGGTCAGACACGTGAACAGTGTATGATCAGCCACGTGATCAGTGCATGATATCCAAGTGATCAGTGCATGATCATCACGTGATCAGTGTATGATCAGCCACGTGAACAGTGCATGCTCAGTCACGTGATCAGGGCCTGCTGAGCTGCGTGATTACTGTCTGCTCATCTGCTTGACAATTGCCAGCTGAGCTGCACGATTCCTGCCTGTCATCTGCTTGACAATTGCCAGCTGTGCTGCGTAATTCCTGCCTGCTCAGCTGCTTGATTATTGCCAGCTGAGCAGCATGATTCCTCACACCTGAGTTCCATGATTATTGCCTGCTGACTGTTTGATTCGTGCCTACTCAGCTCTTTGTTTATTGCCTCCAGAGGCACATGATCAGTGTATGATAGCAAACATGATCAGCGCATGATCAGTCACATGATCAGCGCCATTAAGTCACGTGATCACTACATGATAGTCATGTGATCAGTCCATGCTCAGTCACGGTATCAGTGCATGATCAGCCACGTGATCAGTGCATGATCAGCCACGTGATCAGTGCATGATAGCCATGTGATCAGTGCATGATCAGTCACGTGATCAGTGCATGATCAGTCACGTGATCAGTGCATGATCAGCCACGTGATCAGTGCATGATCAGTCACCTGATGGGTGTATGATCAGTCACGTGACCAGTACATGGTAGCTACGTGATCATTGCATGATCAGCCACGTGAGTAGTGCATGATAGCCACGTGATCAGTGCATGATCAGTCACGTGATCAGTGCATGATCAGTCATGTGATAGTGCATGATCAGGCACGTGATCAGTGCATGATCAGCCACGTGATCAGTGCATGATAGCCACGTGATCAGTGCATGATCAGTCACGTGATCAGTGCATGATCAGTCACGTGATCAGTGCATGATCAGCCACGTGATCAGTGCATGATCAGCCACGTGATCAGTGCATGATCAGCCACGTGATCAGTGCATGATCAGTCACGTGATCAGTGCATGATCAGTCACGTGATCAGTGCATGATAGCTACGTGATCAGTGCATGATCAGCCACGTGATCAGTGCATGATAGCCACGTGATCAGTGCATGATCAGTCACGTGATCAGTGCATGATCAGTCACGTGATCAGTGCATGATAGCTACGTGATCATGCATGATCAGCCACGTGATCAGTGCATGATAGCCACGTGATCAGTGCATGATCAGCCACGTGATCAGTGCATGATCAGTCACGTGATCAGTGCATGATCAGCCACGTGATCAGTGCATGATCAGCCACGTGATCAGTGCATGATAGCCACGTGATCAGTGCATGATCAGTCACGTGATCAGTGCATGATCAGTCACGTGATCAGTGCATGATCAGCCACGTGATCAGTGCATGATCAGCCACGTGATCAGTGCATGATCAGTGATCAGTGCATGATCAGCCACGTGATCAGTGCATGATCAGCCACGTGATCAGTGCATGATCAGCCACGTGATCAGTGCATGATCAGTCACGTGATCAGTGTATGATCAGCCACGTGAACAGTGCATGCTCAGTCACGTGATCAGGGCCTGCTGAGCTGCGTGATTACTGTCTGCTCATCTGCTTGACAATTGCCAGCTGAGCTGCACGATTCCTGCCTGTCATCTGCTTGACAATTGCCAGCTGTGCTGCGTAATTCCTGCCTGCTCAGCTGCTTGATTATTGCCAGCTGAGCAGCATGATTCCTCACAGCTGAGTTCCATGATTATTGCCTGCTGACTGATTCGTGCCTACTCAGCTCTTTGTTCATTGCCTCCAGAGGCACATGATCAGTGTATGATAGCAAACATGATCAGCGCATGATCAGTCACATGATCAGTGCATGATAAGCCAGTGATCAGTGCATGATCAGTCATGTGATCAGTGCATGATCAGCCACGTGATCAGTGCATGATAGCCACGTGATCAGTGCATGATCAGTCACGTGATCAGTGCATGATCAGTCACGTGATCAGTGCATGATCAGTCACGTGATCAGTGCATGATCAGTCACGTGATCAGTGCATGATAGCTACGTGATCAGTGCATGATCAGCCACGTGATCAGTGCATGATAGCCACGTGATCAGTGCATGATCAGTCACGTGATCAGTGCATGATCAGCCACGTGATCAGTGCATGATGCCACGTGATCAGTGCATGATCAGTCACGTGATCAGTGCATGATCAGTCACGTGATCAGTGCATGATCAGTCACGTGATCAGTGCATGATCAGCCACGTGATCAGTGCATGATAGCCACGTGATCAGTGCATGATCAGTCACGTGATCAGTGCATGATCAGTCACGTGATCAGTGCATGATCAGCCACGTGATCAGTGCATGATCAGCCACGTGATCAGTGCATGATCAATTACGTGATCAGTGCATGATCAGTCACGTGACCAGTACATGGTAGCTACGTGATCATTGCATGATCAGCCACGTGATCAGTGCATGATAGCCACGTGATCAGTGCATGATAGCCACGTGATCAGTGCATGATCAGTCATGTGATACGTGTGATCAGCCACGTGATCAGTGCATGATAGTCCACGTGATCAGTGCATGACAGCCACGTGATCAGTGCATGATAGCCACGTGATCAGTGCATGATCAGTCACGTGATCATGTGTGATCAGCCACGTGATCAGTGCATGATAGCCACGTGATCAGTGCATGATCAATTACGTGATCAGTGCATGATCAGTCACGTGACCAGTACATGGTTGCTACGTGATCGTGCATGATCAGCCACGTGAGCAGTGCATGATAGCCACGTGATCAGTGCATGATCAGTCACGTGATCAGTGCATGATCAGTCACGTGATCAGTGCATGATCATTTACGTGATCTTGCATGATCAGTCACGTGACCAGTATATGGTAGCTACGTGATCATTGCATGACAGCCACGTGAGCAGTGCATGATAGCCACGTGATCAGTGCATGAGTGCCACGTGATCAGTGCATGATATGTCACGTGACAGTGTGTGATCAGCCACGTGATCAGTGCATGTTCAGCCACGTGATCAGTGCATGATAGCCACGTGATCAGTGCATGATCAGTTACGTGAGCAGTGTATGATCAGCCACGTGATCAGTGCATGGTCAGACACGTGATCAGTGTATGATCAGCCACGTGATCAGTGCATGATATCCAAGTGATCAGTGCATGATCATCACGTGATCAGTGTATGATCAGCCACGTGAACAGTGCATGCTCAGTCACGTGATCAGGGCCTGCTGAGCTGCGTGATTCCTGTCTGCTCATCTGCTTGACAATTGCCAGCTGTGCTGCATAATTCCTGCCTGCTCAGCTGCTTGATTATTGCCAGCTGAGCAGCATAATTCCTCACACCTGAGTTCCATGATTATTGCCTGCTGACTGTTTGATTCGTGCCTACTCAGCTCTTTGTTTATTGCCTCCAGAGGCACATGATCAGTGTATGATAGCAAACATGATCAGCGCATGATCAGTCACATGATCAGCGCCATTAAGTCACGTGATCACTACATGATAGTCATGTGATCAGTCCATGCTCAGTCACGGTATCAGTGCATGATCAGCCACGTGATCAGTGCATGATCAGTCACGTGATCAGTGCATGATATAGACGTGATCAGTGCATGATCAGTCACGTGATCAGTGCATGATAGCCACGTGATCAGTGCATGATCAGTCACGTGATCAGTGCATGATCAGTCACGTGACCAGTACATGGTAGCTACGTGATCATGCATGATCAGCCACGTGATCAGTGCATGATAGCCACGTGATCAGTGCATGATCAGTCACGTGATCAGTGCATGATCAGCCACGTGATCAGTGCATGATAGCCACGTGATCAGTGCATGATCAGTCACGTGATCAGTGCATGATCAGCCACGTGATCAGTGCATGATATCACGTGATCAGTGCATGATAGCCACGTGATCAGTGCATGATAGTCACGTGATCAGTGCATGATCAGTCACGTGATCAGTGCATGATCAGCCACGTGATCAGTGCATGATCAGCCACGTGATCAGTGCATGATCAATTACGTGATCAGTGCATGATCAGTCACGTGATCAGTGCATGATAGCTACGTGATCAGTGCATGATCAGCCACGTGATCAGTGCATGATAGCCACGTGATCAGTGCATGATCAGTCACGTGATCAGTGCATGATCAGTCACGTGATCAGTGCATGTAGCTGCATGATCAGTGCATGATCAGCCACGTGATCAGTGCATGATAGCCACGTGATCAGTGCATGATCAGTCACGTGATCAGTGCATGATCAGTCACGTGATCAGTGCATGATCAGCCACGTGATCAGTGCATGATCAGCCACGTGATCAGTGCATGATCAGCCACGTGATCAGTGCATGATAGCCACGTGATCAGTGCATGATCAGTCACGTGATCAGTGCATGATCAGTCACGTGATCAGTGCATGATCAGTCACGTGATCAGTGCATGATCAGTCACGTGATCAGTGCATGATCAGCCACGTGATCAGTGCATGATCAGCCACGTGATCAGTGCATGATCAGCCACGTGATCAGTGCATGATCAGTTACGTGATCAGTGCATGATCAGTCACGTGATCAGTGCATGATAGCTACGTGATCAGTGCATGATCAGCCACGTGATCAGTGCATGATAGCCACGTGATCAGTGCATGATAGCCACGTGATCAGTGCATGATCAGTCACGTGATACGTGTGTGATCAGCCACGTGATCAGTGCATGATATCCACGTGATCAGTGCATGATAGCCACGTGATCAGTGCATGATAGTCACGTGATCAGTGCATGATCAGTCACGTGATCGTGTGTGATCAGCCACGTGATCAGTGCATGATGAGCCACGTGATCAGTGCATGATCAATTACGTGATCAGTGCATGATCAGTCACGTGACCAGTGCATGGTAGCTACGTGATCAGTGCATGATCAGCCACGTGATCAGTGCATGATAGCCACGTGATCAGTGCATGATCAGCCACGTGATCAGTGCATGATAGCCACGTGATCAGTGCATGATCAGTCACGTGATCAGTACATGATCAGTCACGTGAACAGTGCATGATCATTTACGTGATCAGTGCATGATCAGTCACGTGACCAGTATATGGTAGCTACGTGATCATTCCATGACGAGCCACGTGAGCAGTGCATGATAGCCACGTGATGTGTGCATGAGTTACGTGAGCAGAGTATGATCAGCCACGTGATCAGTGCATGAGTGCCACGTGATCAGTGCATGATATGTCACGTGACAGGTGTGTGATCAGCCACGTGAACAGTGCATGTTCAGCCACGTGATCAGTGCATGATAGCCACGTGATCAGTGCATGATCAGTTACGTGAGCAGTGTATGATCAGCCACGTGATCAGTGCATGGTCAGACACGTGAACAGTGTATGATCAGCCACGTGATCAGTGCATGATATCCAAGTGATCAGTGCATGATCATCACGTGATCAGTGTATGATCAGCCACGTGAACAGTGCATGCTCAGTCACGTGATCTGGGCCTGCTGAGCTGCGTGATTACTGTCTGCTCATCTGCTTGACAATTGCCAGCTGAGCTGCACGATTCCTGCCTGTCATCTGCTTGACAATTGCCAGCTGTGCTGCGTAATTCCTGCCTGCTCAGCTGCTTGATTATTGCCAGCTGAGCAGCATGATTCCTCACAGCTGAGTTCCATGATTATTGCCTGCTGACTGTTTGATTCGTGCCTACTCAGCTCTTTGTTTATTGCCTCCAGAGGCACATGATCAGTGTATGATAGCAAACATGATCAGCGCATGATCAGTCACATGATCAGCGCCATTAAGTCACGTGATCACTACATGATAGTCATGTGATCAGTCCATGCTCAGTCACGGTATCAGTGCATGATCAGCCACGTGATCAGTGCATGATCTGTCACATGATTAGTGCATGATCATCCACGTGATCAGTGCATGGGCAGTCATGTGATCAGTGCATGATATAGACGTGATCAGTGCATGATCAGTCTCGTGATCAGTGCATGATAGCCACGTGATCAGTGCATGATCAGTCACCTGATGGGTGTATGATCATTCACGTGACCTGTACATGGTAGCTACATGATCATTGCATGATCAGCCACGTGAGTAGTGCATGATAGCCACGTGATCACTGCATGATCAGTCACGTGATCAGTGCATGATCAGTCATGTGACCAGTACATGGTAGCTGCGTGATCATGGCATGATCAGCCACGTGAGCAGTGCATGATAGCCACGTGATCAGTGCATGATCAGACACGTGATCAGTGCATGATCAGTCACGTGATCAGTGCATGATCAGCCACGTGATCAGTGCATGATCAGTCACGTGATCAGTGTATGATCAGCCACGTGATCAGTGCATGATAGCCACGTGATCAGTGCATGATCAGTCACGTGATCAGTGCATGATCAGTCACGTGATCAGTGCATGATCAGCCACGTGATCAGTGCATGATCAGCCACGTGATCAGTGCATGATCATTACGTGATCAGTGCATGATCAGTCACGTGATCAGTGCATGATAGCTACGTGATCATGCATGATCAGCCACGTGATCAGTGCATGATAGCCACGTGATCAGTGCATGATAGCCACGTGATCAGTGCATGATCAGTCACGTGATCGTGTGATCAGCCACGTGATCAGTGCATGATGCCACGTGATCAGTGCATGATCAGTCACGTGATCAGTGCATGATCAGCCACGTGATCAGTGCATGATCAGCCACGTGATCAGTGCATGATAGCCACGTGATCAGTGCATGATCAGTCACGTGATCAGTGCATGATCAGCCACGTGATCAGTGCATGATCAGCCACGTGATCAGTGCATGATCAGCCACGTGATCAGTGCATGATAGCCACGTGATCAGTGCATGATCAGTCACGTGATCAGTGCATGATCAGTCACGTGATCAGTGCATGATCAGCCACGTGATCAGTGCATGATAGCCACGTGATCAGTGCATGATCAGTCACGTGATCAGTGCATGATCAGTCACGTGATCAGTGCATGATCAGCCACGTGATCAGTGCATGATCAATTACGTGATCAGTGCATGATCAGTCACGTGATCAGTGCATGTAGCTACGTGATCAGTGCATGATCAGCCACGTGATCAGTGCATGATAGCCACGTGATCAGTGCATGATCAGTCACGTGATCAGTGCATGATCAGTCACGTGATCAGTGCATGATCAGTCACGTGATCAGTGCATGATCAGTCACGTGATCAGTGCATGTAGCTACGTGATCAGTGCATGATCAGCCACGTGATCAGTGCATGATAGCCACGTGATCAGTGCATGATCAGTACGTGATCAGTGCATGATCAGCCACGTGATCAGTGCATGATAGCCACGTGATCAGTGCATGATCAGTCACGTGATCAGTGCATGATCAGCCACGTGATCAGTGCATGATCAGCCACGTGATCAGTGCATGATCAGCCACGTGATCAGTGCATGATCAGTCACGTGATCAGTGCATGATCAGTCACGTGATCAGTGCATGATCAGCCACGTGATCAGTGCATGATCAGCCACGTGATCAGTGCATGATCAGTCACGTGATCAGTGCATGATCAGTCACGTGATCAGTGCATGATCAGCCACGTGATCAGTGCATGATGCCACGTGATCAGTGCATGATCAGTCACGTGATCAGTGTATGATCAGCCACGTGATCAGTGCATGAGTGCCACGTGATCAGTGCATGATATGTCACGTGACAGTGTGTGATCAGCCACGTGATCAGTGCATGATCAGCCACGTGATCAGTGCATGATAGCCACGTGATCAGTGCATGATCAGTTACGTGAGCAGTGTATGATCAGCCACGTGATCAGTGCATGGTCAGACACGTGAACAGTGTATGATCAGCCACGTGATCAGTGCATGATATCCAAGTGATCAGTGCATGATCATCACGTGATCAGTGTATGATCAGCCACGTGAACAGTGCATGCTCAGTCACGTGATCAGGGCCTGCTGAGCTGCGTGATTACTGTCTGCTCATCTGCTTGACAATTGCCAGCTGAGCTGCACGATTCCTGCCTGTCATCTGCTTGACAATTGCCAGCTGTGCTGCGTAATTCCTGCCTGCTCAGCTGCTTGATTATTGCCAGCTGAGCAGCATGATTCCTCACAGCTGAGTTCCATGATTATTGCCTGCTGACTGTTTGATTCGTGCCTACTCAGCTCTTTGTTTATTGCCTCCAGAGGCACATGATCAGTGTATGATAGCAAACATGATCAGCGCATGATCAGTCACATGATCAGCGCCATTAAGTCACGTGATCACTACATGATAGTCATGTGATCAGTCCATGCTCAGTCACGGTATCAGTGCATGATCAGCCACGTGATCAGTGCATGATCAGTCACGTGATCAGTGCATGATCATCCACGTGATCAGTGCATGATCAGTCACGTGATCAGTGCATGATAGCCACGTGATCAGTGCATGATCAGCCACGTGATCAGTGCATGATCAGCCACGTGATCAGTGCATGATCAGCCACGTGATCAGTGCATGATCAGTCACGTGATCAGTGCATGATCAGCCACGTGATCAGTGCATGATCAGCCACGTGATCAGTGCATGATCAGTCACGTGATCAGTGCATGATCAGTCACGTGACCAGTACATGGTAGCTACGTGATCATTGCATGATCAGCCACGTGATCAGTGCATGATAGCCACGTGATCAGTGCATGATCAGTCACGTGATCAGTGCATGATCAGTCACGTGATCAGTGCATGATCAGCCACGTGATCAGTGCATGATCAGCCACGTGATCAGTGCATGATAGCCACGTGATCAGTGCATGATCAGCCACGTGATCAGTGCATGATCAGCCACGTGATCAGTGCATGATCAGTCACGTGATCAGTGCATGATCAGTCACGTGATCAGTGCATGATCAGTCACGTGATCAGTGCATGATCAGCCACGTGATCAGTGCATGATCAGCCACGTGATCAGTGCATGATCAGTCACGTGATCAGTGCATGATCAGTCACGTGATCAGTGCATGATAGCTACGTGATCAGTGCATGATCAGCCACGTGATCAGTGCATGATAGCCACGTGATCAGTGCATGATCAGTCACGTGATCAGTGCATGATCAGTCACGTGATCAGTGCATGATAGCTGCGTGATCATGCATGATCAGCCACGTGATCAGTGCATGATAGCCACGTGATCAGTGCATGATCAGTCACGTGATCAGTGCATGATCAGTCACGTGATCAGTGCATGATCAGTCACGTGATCAGTGCATGATCAGCCACGTGATCAGTGCATGATCAGCCACGTGATCAGTGCATGATAGCCACGTGATCAGTGCATGATCAGTCACGTGATCAGTGCATGATCAGCCACGTGATCAGTGCATGATCAGCCACGTGATCAGTGCATGATCAATTACGTGATCAGTGCATGATCAGTCACGTGATCAGTGCATGGTAGCTACGTGATCAGTGCATGATCAGCCACGTGATCAGTGCATGATAGCCACGTGATCAGTGCATGATCAGTCACGTGATCAGTGCATGATCAGTCACGTGATCAGTGCATGATCAGTCACGTGATCAGTGCATGATCAGTCACGTGATCAGTGCATGATCAGTCACGTGATCAGTGCATGATAGCTACGTGATCAGTGCATGATCAGCCACGTGATCAGTGCATGATAGCCACGTGATCAGTGCATGATCAGTCACGTGATCAGTGCATGATCATCCACGTGATCAGTGCATGATCAGTCACGTGATCAGTGCATGATATAGACGTGATCAGTGCATGATCAGTCACGTGATCAGTGCATGATCAGCCACGTGATCAGTGCATGATCAGCCACGTGATCAGTGCATGATCAGCCACGTGATCAGTGCATGATCAGTCACGTGATCAGTGCATGATCAGCCACGTGATCAGTGCATGATAGCCACGTGATCAGTGCATGATCAGTCACGTGATCAGTGCATGATCAGTCACGTGATCAGTGCATGATCAGCCACGTGATCAGTGCATGATCAGCCACGTGATCAGTGCATGATCAGCCACGTGATCAGTGCATGATCAGCCACGTGATCAGTGCATGATCAGTCACGTGATCAGTGCATGATCAGCCACGTGATCAGTGCATGATCAGCCACGTGATCAGTGCATGATCAGTCACGTGATCAGTGCATGATCAGTCACGTGATCAGTGCATGATCAGCCACGTGATCAGTGCATGATAGCCACGTGATCAGTGCATGATCAGTCACGTGATCAGTGCATGATCAGTCACGTGATCAGTGCATGATCAGCCACGTGATCAGTGCATGATCAGCCACGTGATCAGTGCATGATCAGCCACGTGATCAGTGCATGATCAGCCACGTGATCAGTGCATGATCAGTCACGTGATCAGTGCATGATCAGTCACGTGATCAGTGCATGATCATTTACGTGATCAGTGCATGATCAGTCACGTGACCAGTATATGGTAGCTACGTGATCATTGCATGACAGCCACGTGATCAGTGCATGATAGCCACGTGATCAGTGCATGATCAGTCACGTGATCAGTGTATGATCAGCCACGTGATCAGTGCATGAGTGCCACGTGATCAGTGCATGATAGTCACGTGATCAGTGCATGATCAGCCACGTGATCAGTGCATGATCAGCCACGTGATCAGTGCATGATAGCCACGTGATCAGTGCATGATCAGTTACGTGATCAGTGCATGATCAGCCACGTGATCAGTGCATGATCAGACACGTGATCAGTGCATGATCAGCCACGTGATCAGTGCATGATAGCCACGTGATCAGTGCATGATCAGCCACGTGATCAGTGCATGATCAGCCACGTGATCAGTGCATGATCAGCCACGTGATCAGTGCATGATCAGCCACGTGATCAGTGCATGATCAGTCACGTGATCAGTGCATGATCAGCCACGTGATCAGTGCATGATCAGTCATGTGATCAGTGCATGATAGCCACGTGATCAGTGCATGATCAGTCACGTGATCAGTGCATGATCAGCCACGTGATCAGTGCATGATCAGCCACGTGATCAGTGCATGATCAGCCACGTGATCAGTGCATGATAGTCACGTGATCAGTGCATGATCAGTCACGTGATCAGTGCATGATCAGCCACGTGATCAGTGCATGATCAGCCACGTGATCAGTGCATGATCAGTCACGTGATCAGTGCATGATCAGTCACGTGATCAGTGCATGATAGCTACGTGATCAGTGCATGATCAGCCACGTGATCAGTGCATGATAGCCACGTGATCAGTGCATGATCAGTCACGTGATCAGTGCATGATCAGTCACGTGATCAGTGCATGATCAGCCACGTGATCAGTGCATGATCAGCCACGTGATCAGTGCATGATAGCCACGTGATCAGTGCATGATCAGCCACGTGATCAGTGCATGATCAGCCACGTGATCAGTGCATGATCAGTCACGTGATCAGTGCATGATCAGTCACGTGATCAGTGCATGATCAGTCACGTGATCAGTGCATGATCAGCCACGTGATCAGTGCATGATCAGCCACGTGATCAGTGCATGATCAGTCACGTGATCAGTGCATGATCAGTCACGTGATCAGTGCATGATAGCCACGTGATCAGTGCATGATCAGCCACGTGATCAGTGCATGATAGCCACGTGATCAGTGCATGATCAGTCACGTGATCAGTGCATGATCAGTCACGTGATCAGTGCATGATAGCTACGTGATCATGCATGATCAGCCACGTGATCAGTGCATGATAGCCACGTGATCAGTGCATGATCAGTCACGTGATCAGTGCATGATCAGTCACGTGATCAGTGCATGATCAGTCACGTGATCAGTGCATGATCAGCCACGTGATCAGTGCATGATCAGCCACGTGATCAGTGCATGATAGCCACGTGATCAGTGCATGATCAGTCACGTGATCAGTGCATGATCAGCCACGTGATCAGTGCATGATCAGCCACGTGATCAGTGCATGATCAGTTACGTGATCAGTGCATGATCAGTCACGTGATCAGTGCATGATAGCCACGTGATCAGTGCATGATCAGCCACGTGATCAGTGCATGATAGCCACGTGATCAGTGCATGATCAGTCACGTGATCAGTGCATGATCAGTCACGTGATCAGTGCATGATCAGTCACGTGATCAGTGCATGATCAGCCACGTGATCAGTGCATGATCAGTCACGTGATCAGTGCATGATCAGCCACGTGATCAGTGCATGATCAGCCACGTGATCAGTGCATGATAGCCACGTGATCAGTGCATGATCAGTCACGTGATCAGTGCATGATCAGCCACGTGATCAGTGCATGATCAGTCACGTGATCAGTGCATGATCAGACGTGATCAGTGCATGATCAGTCACGTGATCAGTGCATGATCAGCCACGTGATCAGTGCATGATCAGCCACGTGATCAGTGCATGATAGCCACGTGATCAGTGCATGATCAGTCACGTGATCAGTGCATGATCAGCCACGTGATCAGTGCATGATAGCCACGTGATCAGTGCATGATCAGTCACGTGATCAGTGCATGATCAGTCACGTGATCAGTGCATGATCAGCCACGTGATCAGTGCATGATCAGTCACGTGATCAGTGCATGATCAGCCACGTGATCAGTGCATGATCAGCCACGTGATCAGTGCATGATCAGTCACGTGATCAGTGCATGATCAGCCACGTGATCAGTGCATGATCAGCCACGTGATCAGTGCATGATCAGTCACGTGATCAGTGCATGATCAGCCACGTGATCAGTGCATGATCAGCCACGTGATCAGTGCATGATAGCCACGTGATCAGTGCATGATCAGTCACGTGATCAGTGCATGATCAGTCACGTGATCAGTGCATGATCAGCCACGTGATCAGTGCATGATCAGCCACGTGATCAGTGCATGATCAGCCACGTGATCAGTGCATGATCAGCCACGTGATCAGTGCATGATCAGTCACGTGATCAGTGCATGATCAGTCACGTGATCAGTGCATGATCAGCCACGTGATCAGTGCATGATCAGTCACGTGATCAGTGCATGATAGCTACGTGATCAGTGCATGATCAGCCACGTGATCAGTGCATGATAGCCACGTGATCAGTGCATGATCAGTCACGTGATCAGTGCATGATCAGCCACGTGATCAGTGCATGATGCCACGTGATCAGTGCATGATAGTCACGTGATCAGTGCATGATCAGCCACGTGATCAGTGCATGATCAGCCACGTGATCAGTGCATGATAGCCACGTGATCAGTGCATGATCAGTCACGTGATCAGTGCATGATCAGCCACGTGATCAGTGCATGATCAGTCACGTGATCAGTGCATGATCAGCCACGTGATCAGTGCATGATAGCCACGTGATCAGTGCATGATCAGCCACGTGATCAGTGCATGATAGCCACGTGATCAGTGCATGATCAGCCACGTGATCAGTGCATGATCAGCCACGTGATCAGTGCATGATCAGTCACGTGATCAGTGCATGATCAGCCACGTGATCAGTGCATGTCAGTCACGTGATCAGTGCATGATAGCCACGTGATCAGTGCATGATCAGTCACGTGATCAGTGCATGATCAGCCACGTGATCAGTGCATGATCAGCCACGTGATCAGTGCATGATCAGCCACGTGATCAGTGCATGATAGCCACGTGATCAGTGCATGATCAGTCACGTGATCAGTGCATGATCAGCCACGTGATCAGTGCATGATCAGCCACGTGATCAGTGCATGATCAGTCACGTGATCAGTGCATGATCAGTCACGTGACCAGTGCATGATAGCTACGTGATCAGTGCATGATCAGCCACGTGATCAGTGCATGATAGCCACGTGATCAGTGCATGATCAGTCACGTGATCAGTGCATGATCAGTCACGTGATCAGTGCATGATCAGTCACGTGATCAGTGCATGATCAGCCACGTGATCAGTGCATGATAGCCACGTGATCAGTGCATGATCAGCCACGTGATCAGTGCATGATCAGCCACGTGATCAGTGCATGATCAGTCACGTGATCAGTGCATGATCAGTCACGTGATCAGTGCATGATCAGTCACGTGATCAGTGCATGATCAGCCACGTGATCAGTGCATGATCAGCCACGTGATCAGTGCATGATCAGTCACGTGATCAGTGCATGATCATTCACGTGATCAGTACATGATAGCTACGTGATCAGTGCATGATCAGCCACGTGATCAGTGCATGATAGCCACGTGATCAGTGCATGATCAGTCACGTGATCAGTGCATGATCAGTCACGTGATCAGTACATGGTAGCTGCGTGATCATGCATGATCAGCCACGTGATCAGTGCATGATAGCCACGTGATCAGTGCATGATCAGTCACGTGATCAGTGCATGATCAGTCACGTGATCAGTGCATGATCAGTCACGTGATCAGTGCATGATCAGCCACGTGATCAGTGCATGATCAGCCACGTGATCAGTGCATGATAGCCACGTGATCAGTGCATGATCAGTCACGTGATCAGTGCATGATCAGCCACGTGATCAGTGCATGATCAGCCACGTGATCAGTGCATGATCAATTACGTGATCAGTGCATGATCAGTCACGTGACCAGTACATGGTAGCTACGTGATCAGTGCATGATCAGCCACGTGATCAGTGCATGATAGCCACGTGATCAGTGCATGATCAGTCACGTGATCAGTGCATGATCAGTCACGTGATCAGTGCATGATCAGTCACGTGATCAGTGCATGATCAGTCACGTGATCAGTGCATGATCAGTCACGTGATCAGTGCATGGTAGCTACGTGATCAGTGCATGATCAGCCACGTGATCAGTGCATGATAGCCACGTGATCAGTGCATGATCAGTCACGTGATCAGTGCATGATCATCCACGTGATCAGTGCATGATCAGTCACGTGATCAGTGCATGATATAGGCGTGATCAGTGCATGATCAGTCACGTGATCAGTGCATGATCAGCCACGTGATCAGTGCATGATAGCCACGTGATCAGTGCATGATCAGCCACGTGATCAGTGCATGATCAGTCACGTGATCAGTGCATGATCAGCCACGTGATCAGTGCATGATAGCCACGTGATCAGTGCATGATCAGTCACGTGATCAGTGCATGATCAGTCACGTGATCAGTGCATGATCAGCCACGTGATCAGTGCATGATCAGCCACGTGATCAGTGCATGATCAGCCACGTGATCAGTGCATGATCAGCCACGTGATCAGTGCATGATCAGTCACGTGATCAGTGCATGATCAGCCACGTGATCAGTGCATGATCAGCCACGTGATCAGTGCATGATCAGTCACGTGATCAGTGCATGATCAGTCACGTGATCAGTGCATGATCAGCCACGTGATCAGTGCATGATAGCCACGTGATCAGTGCATGATCAGTCACGTGATCAGTGCATGATCAGTCACGTGATCAGTGCATGATCAGCCACGTGATCAGTGCATGATCAGCCACGTGATCAGTGCATGATCAGCCACGTGATCAGTGCATGATCAGCCACGTGATCAGTGCATGATCAGTCACGTGATCAGTGCATGATCAGTCACGTGATCAGTGCATGATCAGTCACGTGATCAGTGCATGATCAGTCACGTGATCAGTGCATGATAGCTACGTGATCAGTGCATGATCAGCCACGTGATCAGTGCATGATAGCCACGTGATCAGTGCATGATCAGTCACGTGATCAGTGCATGATCAGCCACGTGATCAGTGCATGATGCCACGTGATCAGTGCATGATAGTCACGTGATCAGTGCATGATCAGCCACGTGATCAGTGCATGATCAGCCACGTGATCAGTGCATGATAGCCACGTGATCAGTGCATGATCAGTCACGTGATCAGTGCATGATCAGCCACGTGATCAGTGCATGATCAGCCACGTGATCAGTGCATGATCAGCCACGTGATCAGTGCATGATAGCCACGTGATCAGTGCATGATCAGCCACGTGATCAGTGCATGATAGCCACGTGATCAGTGCATGATCAGCCACGTGATCAGTGCATGATCAGCCACGTGATCAGTGCATGATCAGTCACGTGATCAGTGCATGATCAGCCACGTGATCAGTGCATGATCAGTCACGTGATCAGTGCATGATAGCCCGTGATCAGTGCATGATCAGTCACGTGATCAGTGCATGATCAGCCACGTGATCAGTGCATGATCAGTCACGTGATCAGTGCATGATCAGCCACGTGATCAGTGCATGATAGCCACGTGATCAGTGCATGATCAGTCACGTGATCAGTGCATGATCAGCCACGTGATCAGTGCATGATCAGCCACGTGATCAGTGCATGATCAGCCACGTGATCAGTGCATGATCAGTCACGTGATCAGTGCATGATAGTGCACGTGATCAGTGCATGATCAGTCCGTGATCAGTGCATGATCAGCCACGTGATCAGTGCATGATAGCCACGTGATCAGTGCATGATCAGTCACGTGATCAGTGCATGATCAGCCACGTGATCAGTGCATGATCAGCCACGTGATCAGTGCATGATCAGTCACGTGATCAGTGCATGATCAGTCACGTGATCAGTGCATGATCAGCCACGTGATCAGTGCATGATCAGCCACGTGATCAGTGCATGATCAGCCACGTGATCAGTGCATGATCAGTCACGTGATCAGTGCATGATCAGTCACGTGATCAGTGCATGATAGCTACGTGATCAGTGCATGATCAGCCACGTGATCAGTGCATGATAGCCACGTGATCAGTGCATGATCAGTCACGTGATCAGTGCATGATCAGTCACGTGACCAGTGCATGATAGCTGCGTGATCATGCATGATCAGCCACGTGATCAGTGCATGATAGCCACGTGATCAGTGCATGATCAGTCACGTGATCAGTGCATGATCAGTCACGTGATCAGTGCATGATCAGCCACGTGATCAGTGCATGATCAGTCACGTGATCAGTGCATGATCAGCCACGTGATCAGTGCATGATCAGTCACGTGATCAGTGCATGATCAGTCACGTGATCAGTGCATGATCAGCCACGTGATCAGTGCATGATCAGCCACGTGATCAGTGCATGATCAGTTACGTGATCAGTGCATGATCAGTCACGTGATCAGTGCATGATAGCTACGTGATCAGTGCATGATCAGCCACGTGATCAGTGCATGATAGCCACGTGATCAGTGCATGATCAGTCACGTGATCAGTGCATGATCAGTCACGTGATCAGTGCATGATCAGCCACGTGATCAGTGCATGATCAATTACGTGATCAGTGCATGATCAGTCACGTGATCAGTGCATGATAGCTACGTGATCAGTGCATGATCAGCCACGTGATCAGTGCATGATAGCCACGTGATCAGTGCATGATAGCCACGTGATCAGTGCATGATCAGTCATGTGATACGTGTGTGATCAGCCACGTGATCAGTGCATGATATCCACGTGATCAGTGCATGATAGCCACGTGATCAGTGCATGATAGTCACGTGATCAGTGCATGATCAGTCACGTGATACGTGTGTGATCAGCCACGTGATCAGTGCATGATGAGCCACGTGATCAGTGCAGGATCAATTACGTGATCAGTGCATGATCAGTCACGTGACCAGTACATGGTTGCTACGTGATCCTTGCATGATCAGCCACGTGAGCAGAGCATGATAGCCACGTGATCAGTGCATGATCAGTCACGTGATCAGTACATGATCAGTAAATTGAACAGTGTATGATCATTGACGTGATCTGTGCATGATCATTCACGTGACCAGTATATGGTAGCTACGTGATCATTCCATGACGAGCCACGTAAGCAGTGCTTGATAGCCACGTGATGTGTGCATAATCAGTTACGTGAGCAGAGTATGATCAGCAACGTGATCAGTGCATGAGTGCCACGTGATCAGTGCATGATATGTCACCTGACAGGTGTGTGATCAGCCACGTGAACAGTGCATGTTCAGCCACGTGATCAGTGCATGATAGCCACGTGATCAGTGCATGATCAGTTACCTGAGCAGTGTATGATCAGCCACGTGATCAGTGCATGGTCAGACACGTGAACAGTGTATGATCAGCCACGTGATCAGTGCATGATATCCAAGTGATCAGTGCATGATCATCACGTGATCAGTGTATGATCAGCCACGTTAATAGTGCATGCTCAGTCACGTGATAAGGGCCTGCTGAGCTGCGTGATTACTGTCTGCTCATCTGCTTGACAATTGCCAGCTGAGCTGCAGGATTCCTGCCTGTCATCTGCTTGACAATTGCTAGGTGTGCTGCGTAATTCCTGCCTGCTCAGCAGCTTGATTATTGCCAGCTGAGCAGCATGATTCCTCACAGCTGAGTTCCATGATTATTGCCTGCTGACTGTTTGATTCGTGCCTACTCAGCTCTTTGTTTATTGCCTCCAGAGGCACATGATCAGTGTATGATAGCAAACATGATCAGCGCATGATCAGTCACATGATCAGAGCCATTAAGTCACGTGATCACTACATGATAGTCATGTGATCAGTCCATGCTCAGTCACGGTATCAGTGCATGATCAGCCACGTGATCAGTGCATGATCAGCCAGGTGATCAGTTCATGATAGCCATGTGATCAGTGCATGATTAGTCACGTGATCAGTGCATGATCAGTCAGGTGATCAGTGCATGATCAGCCACGTGATCAGTGCATGATCAGTCACCTGATGGGTGTATGATCAGTCACGTGACCTGTACATGGTAGCTACATGATCATTGCATGATCAGCCACGTGAGTAGTGCATGATAGCCACGTGATCAGTGCATGATCAGTCACGTGATCAGTGCATGATCAGTCATGTGATCAGTGCATGATCAGGCACGTGATCAGTGCATGATCAGCCACGTGATCAGTGCATGATAGCCACGTGATCAGTGCATGATCAGCCACGTGATCAGTGCATGATCAGCCACGTGATCAGTGCATGATCAGCCACGTGATCAGTGCATGATCAGTCACGTGATCAGTGCATGATCAGTCACGTGATCAGTGCATGATAGCTACGTGATCAGTGCATGATCAGCCACGTGATCAGTGCATGATAGCCACGTGATCAGTGCATGATCAGTCACGTGATCAGTGCATGATCAGTCACGTGATCAGTGCATGGTAGCTGCGTGATCATGCATGATCAGCCACGTGATCAGTGCATGATAGCCACGTGATCAGTGCATGATCAGCCACGTGATCAGTGCATGATCAGTCACGTGATCAGTGCATGATCAGCCACGTGATCAGTGCATGATCAGTCACGTGATCAGTGCATGATCAGCCACGTGATCAGTGCATGATAGCCACGTGATCAGTGCATGATCAGCCACGTGATCAGTGCATGATCAGTCACGTGATCAGTGCATGATCAGTCACGTGATCAGTGCATGATCAGCCACGTGATCAGTGCATGATCAGTCATGTATCAGTGCATGATAGTGCCGTGATCAGTGCATGATCAGTCCGTGATCAGTGCATGATCAGCCACGTGATCAGTGCATGATAGCCACGTGATCAGTGCATGATCAGTCACGTGATCAGTGCATGATCAGTCACGTGATCAGTGCATGATCAGCCACGTGATCAGTGCATGATCAGCCACGTGATCAGTGCATGATCAGTCACGTGATCAGTGCATGATCAATTACGTGATCAGTGCATGATCAGTCACGTGATCAGTGCATGATAGCTACGTGATCAGTGCATGATCAGCCACGTGATCAGTGCATGATAGCCACGTGATCAGTGCATGACAGTCACGTGATCAGTGCATGATCAGTCACGTGATAGTGTGTGATCAGCCACGTGATCAGTGCATGATAGCCACGTGATCAGTGCATGATAGCCACGTGATCAGTGCATGATCAGTCACGTGATCAGTGCATGATCAGTCACGTGATCAGTGCATGATCAGTCACGTGATCAGTGCATGATCAGCCACGTGATCAGTGCATGATAGCCACGTGATCAGTGCATGATCAGTCACGTGATCAGTGCATGATCAGTCACGTGATCAGTGCATGATCAGCCACGTGATCAGTGCATGATCAGCCACGTGATCAGTGCATGATCAGCCACGTGATCAGTGCATGATCAGTCACGTGATCAGTGCATGATCAGTCACGTGATCAGTGCATGATCATTCACGTGATCAGTGCATGATCAGTCACGTGACCAGTATATGGTAGCTACGTGATCATTCCATGACGAGCCACGTGAGCAGTGCATGATAGCCACGTGATGTGTGCATGATCAGTTACGTGAGCAGAGTATGATCAGCCACGTGATCAGTGCATGAGTGCCACGTGATCAGTGCATGATATGTCACGTGCCAGGTGTGTGATCAGCCACGTGAACAGTGCATGTTCAGCCACGTATTCAGTGCATGATAGCCACGTGATCAGTGCATGATCAGTTACGTGAGCAGTGTATGATCAGCCACGTGATCAGTGCATGGTCAGACACGTGAACAGTGTATGATCAGCCACGTGATCAGTGCATGATATCCAAGTGATCAGTGCATGATCAATCACGTGATCAGTGTATGATCAGCCACGTGAACAGTGCATGCTCAGTCACGTGATCAGGCCTGCTGAGCTGCGTGATTACTGTCTGCTCATCTGCTTGACAATTGCCAGCTGAGCTGCACGATTCCTGCCTGTCATCTGCTTGACAATTGCCAGCTGTGCTGCGTAATTCCTGCCTGCTCAGCTGCTTGATTATTGCCAGCTGAGCAGCATGATTCCTCACAGCTGAGTTCCATGATTATTGCCTGCTGACTGTTTGATTCGTGCCTACTCAGCTCTTTGTTTATTGCCTCCAGAGGCACATGATCAGTGTATGATAGCAAACATGATCAGCGCATGATCAGTCACATGATCAGCGCCATTAAGTCACGTGATCACTACATGATAGTCATGTGATCAGTCCATGCTCAGTCACGGTATCAGTGCATGATCAGCCACGTGATCAGTGCATGATCTGTCACATGATTAGTGTATGATCATCCACGTGATCAGTGCATGGGCAGTCATGTGATCAGTGCATGATATAGACGTGATCAGTGCATGATCAGCCACGTGATCAGTGCATGATAGCCACGTGATCAGTGCATGATCAGTCACCTGATGGGTGTATGATCAGTCACGTGACCAGTACATGGTAGCTACATGATCATTGCATGATCAGCCACGTGAGTAGTGCATGATAGCCACGTGATCAGTGCATGATCAGTCACGTGATCAGTGCATGATCAGTCACGTGATCAGTGCATGATCAGGCACGTGATCAGTGCATGATCAGCCACGTGATCAGTGCATGATAGCCACGTGATCAGTGCATGATCAGTCACGTGATCAGTGCATGATCAGTCACGTGATCAGTGCATGATCAGCCACGTGATCAGTGCATGATCAGCCACGTGATCAGTGCATGATCAGTCACGTGATCAGTGCATGATCAGTCACGTGATCAGTGCATGATCAGTCACGTGACCAGTGCATGATAGCTACGTGATCAGTGCATGATCAGCCACGTGATCAGTGCATGATAGCCACGTGATCAGTGCATGATCAGTCACGTGATCAGTGCATGATCAGTCACGTGATCAGTGCATGATAGCTGCGTGATCAGTGCATGATCAGCCACGTGATCAGTGCATGATAGCCACGTGATCAGTGCATGATCAGTCACGTGATCAGTGCATGATCAGTCACGTGATCAGTGCATGATCAGCCACGTGATCAGTGCATGATCAGCCACGTGATCAGTGCATGTCCAGCCACGTGATCAGTGCATGATAGCCACGTGATCAGTGCATGATCAGCCACGTGATCAGTGCATGATCAGTCACGTGATCAGGGCCTGCTGAGCTGCGTGATTACTGTCTGCTCATCTGCTTGACAATTGCCAGCTGAGCTGCACGATTCCTGCCTGTCATCTGCTTGACAATTGCCACCTGTGCTGTGTAATTCCTGCCTGCTCATCTGCTTGATTATTGCCAGCTGAGCAGCATGATTTCTCAGAGCTGAGTTCCATGATTATAGCCTGCTGACTGATTCGTGCCTACTCAGCTCTATGTTCATTGCCTCCAGAGGCACATGATCAGTGTATGACACCAAACATGATCAGCACATGATCAGTCACATGATCAGTGCATGATTAGCCACGTGATCAGTGCATGATCAATCATGTGATCAGTGCATGATCAGTCATGTGATCAGTGCATGGTAGCTGCGTGATCAGTGCATGATCAGCCACGTGATCAGTGCATGATAGCCACGTGATCAGTGCATGATCAGTCACGTGATCAGTGCATGATCAGTCAGTGATCAGTGCATGATCAGTCACGTGATCAGTGCATGGTAGCTACGTGATCAGTGCATGATCAGCCACGTGATCAGTGCATGATAGCCACGTGATCAGTGCATGATCAGTCATGTGATCAGTGCATGATCAGCCACGTGATCAGTGCATGATAGCCACGTGATCAGTGCATGATCAGCCACGTGATCAGTGCATGATCAGTCACGTGATCAGTGCATGATCAGTCACGTGATCAGTGCATGATCAGTCACGTGATCAGTGCATGATCAGCCACGTGATCAGTGCATGATAGCCACGTGATCAGTGCATGATCAGTCACGTGATCAGTGCATGATCAGTCACGTGATCAGTGCATGATCAGCCACGTGATCAGTGCATGATCAGCCACGTGATCAGTGCATGATCAGCCACGTGATCAGTGCATGATCAGCCACGTGATCAGTGCATGATCAGTCACGTGATCAGTGCATGATCAGTCACGTGATCAGTGCATGATCAGCCACGTGATCAGTGCATGATCAGTCACGTGATCAGTGCATGATAGCACGTGATCAGTGCATGATCAGCCACGTGATCAGTGCATGATAGCCACGTGATCAGTGCATGATAGCCACGTGATCAGTGCATGAGAGCCACGTGATCAGTGCATGATCAGTCACGTGATACATGTGTGATCAGCCACGTGATCAGTGCATGATGAGCCACGTGATCAGTGCAGGATCAATTACGTGATCAGTGCATGATCAGTCACGTGACCAGTACATGGTTGCTACGTGATCATTGCATGATCAGCCACGTGAGCAGAGCATGATAGCCACGTGATCAGTGCATGATCAGTCACGTGATCAGTACATGATCAGTCACGTGAACAGTGCATGATCATTGGCGTGATCTGTGCATGATCAGTCACGTGACCAGTATATGGTAGCTACGTGATCATTCCATGACGAGCCACGTGAGCAGTGCATGATAGCCACGTGATGTGTGCATGATCAGTTACGTGAGCAGAGTATGATCAGCCACGTGATCAGTGCATGAGTGCCACGTGATCTGTGCATGATATGTCACCTGACAGGTGTGTGATCAGCCACGTGAACAGTGCATGTTCAGCCACGTGATCAGTGCATGATAGCCACGTGATCAGTGCATGATCAGTTACGTGAGCAGTGTATGATCAGCCACGTGATCAGTGCATGGTCAGACATGTGAACAGTGTATGATCAGCCACGTGATCAGTGCATGATATCCAAGTGATCAGTACATGATCATCACGTGATCAGTGTATGATCAGCCACGTGAACAGTGCATGCTCAGTCACGTGATAAGGGCCTGCTGAGCTGCGTGATTACTGTCTGCTCATCTGCTTGACAATTGCCAGCTGAGCTGCACGATTCCTGCCTGTCATCTGCTTGACAATTGCCAGCTGTGCTGCGTAATTCCTGCCTGCTCAGCTGCTTGATTATTGCCAGCTGAGCAGCATGATTCCTCACACCTGAGTTCCATGATTATTGCCTGCTGACTGTTTGATTCGTGCCTACTCAGCTCTTTGTTTATTGCCTCCAGAGGCACATGATCAGTGTATGATAGCAAACATGATCAGCGCATGATCAGTCACATGATCAGCGCCATTAAGTCACGTGATCACTACATGATAGTCATGTGATCAGTCCATGCTCAGTCACGGTATCAGTGCATGATCAGCCACGTGATCAGTGCATGATCAGCCACGTGATCAGTGCATGATAGCCATGTGATCAGTGCATGATCAGTCACGTGATCAGTGCATGATCAGTCACGTGATCAGTGCATGATCAGCCACGTGATCAGTGCATGACAGTCACCTGATGGGTGTATGATCAGTCACGTGACCTGTACATGGTAGCTACATGATCATTGCATGATCAGCCACGTGAGTAGTGCATGATAGCCACGTGATCAGTGCATGATCAGTCACGTGATCAGTGCATGATCAGTCATGTGACCAGTACATGGTAGCTGCGTGATCATGCATGATCAGCCACGTGAGCAGTGCATGATAGCCACGTGATCAGTGAATGATCAGACACGTGATCAGTGCATGATCAGTCACGTGATCAGTGCATGATCAGCCACGTGATCAGTGCATGATCAGGCACGTGATCAGTGCATGATCAGCCACGTGATCAGTGCATGATAGCCACGTGATCAGTGCATGATCAGCCACGTGATCAGTGCATGATCAGTCACGTGATCAGTGCATGATCAGCCACGTGATCAGTGCATGATCAGTCACGTGATCAGTGCATGATCAGTCACGTGATCAGTGCATGATAGCTACGTGATCATGCATGATCAGCCACGTGATCAGTGCATGATAGCCACGTGATCAGTGCATGATCAGCCACGTGATCAGTGCATGATCAGTTACGTGATCAGTGCATGATCAGCCACGTGATCAGTGCATGATCAGGCACGTGATCAGTGCATGTCAGCCAAGTGATCAGTGCATGATAGCCACGTGATCAGTGCATGATAGCCACGTGTTCAGTGCATGAGAGCCACGTGATCAGTGCATGATCAGTCACGTGATACATGTGTGATCAGCCACGTGATCAGTGCATGATGAGCCACGTGATCAGTGCATGATCAATTACGTGATCAGTGCATGATCAGTCACGTGACCAGTACATGGTTGCTACGTGATCAGTGCATGATCAGCCACGTGAGCAGTGCATGATAGCCACGTGATCAGTGCATGATCAGTCACGTGATCAGTGCATGATCAGTCACGTGATCAGTGCATGATCATTCACGTGATCAGTGCATGATCAGTCACGTGACCAGTATATGGTTGCTACGTGATCATTCCATGACAGCCACGTGAGCAGTGCATGATAGCCACGTGATGTGCATGATCAGTTACGTGATCAGTGTATGATCAGCCACGTGATCAGTGCATGAGTGCCACGTGATCAGTGCATGATATGTCACGTGACAGTGTGTGATCAGCCACGTGATCAGTGCATGATCAGCCACGTGATCAGTGCATGATAGCCACGTGATCAGTGCATGATCAGTTACGTGATCAGTGTATGATCAGCCACGTGATCAGTGCATGATCAGCCACGTGATCAGTGCATGATAGCCACGTGATCAGTGCATGATCAGTCACGTGATCAGTGCATGATCAGCCACGTGATCAGTGCATGATATCCACGTGATCAGTGCATGATCATCACGTGATCAGTGTATGATCAGCCACGTGAACAGTGCATGCTCAGTCACGTGATCAGGGCCTGCTGAGCTGCGTGATTACTGTCTGCTCATCTGCTTGACAATTGCCACCTGAGCTGCAGGATTCCTGCCTGTCATCTGCTTGACAATTGCCAGCTGTGCTGCGTAAGTCCTGCCTGCTCAGCTGCTTGATTATTGCCAGCTGAGCAGCATGATTCCTCACACCTGAGTTCCATGATTATTGCCTCCTGACTGTTTGATTCGTGCCTACTCAGCTCTTTGTTTATTGCCTCCAGAGGTAAATGATCAGTGTATGATAGCAAACATGATCAGCGCATGATCAGTCACATGATCAGAGCCATTAAGTCACGTGATCACTACATGATAGTCATGTGATCAGTCCATGCTCAGTCACGGTATCAGTGCATGATCAGTCACGTGATAGGTGTGTGATCAGCCACATGAACAGTGCATGTTCAGTCACGTGATCATGGCCTGCTGAGCTGGGTGATTCCTGTCTGCTCATCTGCTTGACAATTTCCAGCTGAGCTGCACGATTCCTGCCTGTCATCTCCTTGACAATTGCCACCTGTGCTGCGTAATTCCTGCCTGCTCATCTACTTGATTATTGCCAGCTGAGCAGCATGATTTCTCAGAGCTGAGTTCCATGATTATAGCCTGCTGACTGCTTCGTGCCTACTCAGCTCTATGTTCATTGCCTCCAGAGGCACATGATTAGTGTGTGACACCAAACATGATCAGCACATGATCAGTCACATGATCAATGCATGATAAGCCAGGTGATCAGTGCATGATCAATTATGTGATCAATGCATGATCAGTCATGTGACCAGTACATGGTAGCCGCGTGATCATTGCATGATCAGCCACATGAGCAGTGCATGATAGCCACGTGATCAGTGCATGATCAGTCACGTGATCTGTGCATGATCAGTCACGTGATCTGTGCATGATCAGTCACGTGATCAGTGCATGATCAATTACCTGATCAGTGCATGATCAGTCACGTGACCAGTGCATGGTAGCTATGTGATCATTGCATGATCAGCCACGTGATTAGTGCATGATAGTCACGTGATCAGTGCATGATAGCCACGTGATCAGTGCATGATCAGTCACGTGATACGTGTGTGATCAGCCACGTGATCAGTGCATGTTATTCACGTGATCAGTGCAGGATAGCCACGTGATCACTTCATGATTATTTACGTGATCTGTGCATGGTCAGTCACGTGATACGTGCGTGATCAGCCACAGGATCAGTGCGTGATGAGCCATGAGATCAGTGCAGGATCAATCACGTGATCAGTGCATGATCAGTCACATGACCAGTACATAGTAGCTACGTGATCATTTCGTGATCAGCCACGTGATCAGTGCATGATAGATACGTGATCAGTGCATGATAGGCACATGATCAGTGCATGATGAGCCACGTGATCAGTGCATGATCAGTCACGTGATACATGTGTGATCAGCCACATGATCAGTGCAGGATCAATTACGTGATCAGTGCATGATCAGTCACGTGACCCGTACATGGTTGCTACGTGATCCTTCCATGATCAGCCACGTGAGCAGAGCATGATAGCCACGTGATCAGTGCATGATCAGTCACGTGATCAGTACATGATCAGTCACTTGAACAGTGCATGATCATTGGCGTGATCTGTGCATGATCAGTCACGTGACCAGTATATGGTAGCTACGTGATCATTCCATTACGAGCCATGTGAGCAGTGCATGATAGCCACGTGATGTGTGCATGATCAGTTACGTGAGCAGAGTATGATCAGCCACGTGATCAGTGTATAAGTGCCACGTGATCAGCGCATGATATGTCACGTGACAGGTGTGTGATCAGCCACTTGAACAGTGCATGTTCAGCCACGTGATCAGTGCATGATAGCCACGTGTTCAGTGCATGATCAGTTACCTGAGCAGTGTATGATCAGCCACGTGATCAGTGCATGGTCAGACACGTGAACACTGTATGATCAACCACGTGATCAGTGCATGATATCCAAGTGATCAGTGCATGATCAATCACGTGATCCGTGTATGATCAGCCACGTGAACAGTGCATGCTCAGTCACGTGATAAGGGCCTGCTGAGCTGCGTGATTACTGTCTGCACATCTGCTTGACAATTGCCAGCTGAGATGCATGATTCCTGCCTGTCATGCTTGACAATTGCCAGCTGTGCTGCGTAATTCCTGCCTGCTCAGCTGCTTGATTATTGCCAGCTGAGCAGCATGATTCCTCACAGCTGAGTTCCATGATTATTGCCTGCTGACTGTTTGATTCGTGCCTACTCAGCTCTTTGTTTATTGCCTCCAGAGGTACATGATCAGTGTATGATAGCAAACATGATCAGCGCATGATCAGTCACATGATCAGAGCCATTAAGTCACGTGATCACTACATGATAGTCATGTGATCAGTCCATGCTCAGTCACGGTATCAGTGCATGATCATCCACGTGATAAGTTCATGATCAGCCAGATGATCATTTCATGATAGCTGTGGATCAGTTCATGATTTGTCACGTGATCTGTGCATGACCAGGCAGGTGGTCAGTGTATGATCAGCCACGTGATCAGTACATGATCCGTCACCTAATGGGTGTATGATCAGTCACCTGACCGGTACATGGTAGCTACATGATCATTGCATGATCAGCCACGTGAGTAGTGCATGATAGCCACGTGATCAGTGCATGATCAATCACGTGTTCAGTGCATGATCAGTCATGTAATCTGTGCATGACCAGGCACGTGATCAGTGTATGACCAGCCAAGTGATCAGTACATGATAGCCACGTGATCAGTGAATGATCAGTCACGTGATCAGTGCATGATCAGTCACGTGATCAGTGGATGATCAGCCACGTGATCAGTGCATGATCAGCCACGTGATCAGTGCATGATCAATTACGTGATCAGTGCATGATCAGTCACCTGATGGGTGTATGATCATTCACGTGACCAGTGCATGGTAGCTACATGATCATTGCATGATCAGCCACGTGAGTAGTGCACGATAGCCACGTGATCCCTGCATGTTCAGTCACGTGATCAGTGCATGATCAGTCATGTGACCAGTACATGGTAGCTGCGTGATCATGCATGATCAGCCACGTGAGCAGTGCATGATAGCCACGTTATCAGTGCATGATCAGACACGAGATCAGTGCATGATCAGTCACGTGATCAGTGCATGATCAGCCACGTGATCAGTGCAGGACCAGCCACGTGATCAGTATATGTCCAGCCAAGTGATCAGTGCATGATAGCCACGTGATCAGTGCATGATAGCCACGTGATCAGTGCATGATCAGTCACGTGATCAGTGCATGATCAGTCACGTGATCAGTGTATGATCAGCCACGTGATCAGTGCATGATCAGCCAAATGATAAGTGCATGATCAATTACGCGATAAGTGCATGATCAGACACGTGATCAGTGCAGGATCAGCTACGTGATCAGTGCATGATCAGTCACATGACCAGTACATGGTAGCTACGTGATTATTGCGTGATCAGCCACGTTATCAGTGCATGATAGCTACGTGATCAGTGCATGATAGCCACATGATCAGTGCATGAGATCCACGTGATCAGTGCATGATCAGTCACGTGATACATGTGTGATCAGGCACGTGATCAGTGCATGATGAGCCACGTGATCAGTGCAGGATCAATTACGTGATCAGTGCATGATCAGTCACGTGACCAGTATATGGTTGCTACGTGATCATTCCATGACGAATCACGTGAGCAGTGCATGATAGCCACTTGATGTGTGCATGATCAGTCACGTGATCAGTACATGATCAGTCACGTTAACAGTGCATGATCATTGACGTGATCTGTGCATGATCAATCACGTGACCAATATATGGTAGCTACGTGATCATTCCATGACGAGCCACGTGAGCAGTGCATGATAGCCACGTGATCAGTGCATGAGTGCCACGTGATCAGTGCATGATATGTCACGTGACAGGTGTGTGATCAGCCACGTGAACAGTGCATGTTCAGCCACGTGATCAGTGCATGATATCCACGTGATCAGTGCATGATCAGTTACCTGAGCAGTGTATGATCAGCCACGTGATCAGTGCATGGTCAGACACGTGAACAGTGTATGATCAACCACGTGATCAGTGCATGATATCCAAGTGATCAGTGCGTGATCAGTGCATGATCATCACGTGATCAGTGTATGATCAGCCACGTGATGAGTGCATGCTCAGTCACGTGATAAGGGCCTGCTGAGCTGCGTGATTACTGTCTGCTCATCTGCTTGACAATTGCCAGCTGTGCTGCGTAATTCCTGCCTGCTCAGCTGCTTGATTATTGCCAGCTGAGCAGCATGATTCCTCACACCTGAGTTCCTTTATTATTGCCTGCTGACTGTTTGATTCGTGCCTACTCAGCTCTTTGTTTATTGCCTCCAGAGGCAAATGATCAGTGTATGATAGCAAACATGATCAGCGCATGATCAGCCAGTTGATCATTTCATGATAGCTACGTGATCAGTTCATGATTTGTCACGTGATCTGTGCATGACCAGGCAGGTGATCAGTGTATGATCAGCGACGTGATCAGTGCATGATCCATCACCTAATGGGTGTATGATCAGTCACCTGACCAGTACATGGTAGCTACATGATCATCGCATGATCAGCCACGTGAGTAGTGCATGATAGCCACGTGATCAGTGCATGATCAATCACGTGTTCAGTGCATGATCAGTCATGTAATCTGTGCATAACCAGGTACGTGAGCAGTGTATGACCAGTCAAGTGATTAGTGATTGATAGCCTCCTGATCAGTGCATGATCAGTCACGTGATCAGTGCATGATCAGTCACGTGATCAGTGGATGATCAGCCACGTGATCAGTGCATGATCAGCCACATGATCAGTGCATGATCAATTACGTGATCAGTGCATGATCAGTCACCTGATCAGTGTATGATCATTCAGGTGACCTGTACATTGAAGCTACATGATCATTGCATGATCAGCCACGTGATCAGTGCACGATAGCCACGTGATCACTGCATGATCAGTCACGTGATCAGTGCCTGATCAGTCATGTGACCAGTATATGGTATCTGCGTGATCATGCATGATCAGCCACGTGAGCAGTGCATGATAGCCACGTGATCAGTGCATGACCAGGCACGTGATCACTGTATGTCCAGCCAAGTGATCAGTGCATGATCAGTCACGTGATCAGTGCATGATCAGCCACGTGATCAGTGCATAACCAGGCACGTGATCAGTGTATGTCCAGCCAAGTGATCAGTGCATGGTCAGACACGTGAACAGTGTATGATCAGCCACGTGATCAGTGCATGATATCCAAGTGATCAGTGCATGATCCATTACGTGATCAGTTCATGTTCAGCCACGTGAACAGTGCATGCTCAGTCATGTTATCAGGGCCTGCTGAGCTGCGTGATTACTGTCTGCTCATCCGCTTGACAATTTCCAGCTGAGCTGCACGATTCTTGCCTGTCATCTGCTTGACAATTGCCAGCTGTGCTGCGTAATTCCTGCCTGCTCAGCTGCTTGATTATTGCCAGCTGAGCAGCATGATTCCTCACAGCTGAGTTCCATGATTATTGCCTGCTGACTGTTTGATTCGTGCCTACTCAGCTCTTTGTTTATTGCCTCCAGAGGCACATGATCAGTGTATGATAGCAAACATGATCAGCGCAGGATTAGTCACATGATCAGCGCCATTAAGTCACGTGATCACTTCATGATAGTCATGTGATCAGTCCATGCTCAGTCACGGTATCAGTGCATGATCAGCCACGTGATCAGTGCACGATCTGTCACATGATTAGTGTATGATCATCCACGTGATCAGTGCATGGGCAATCATGTGATCAGTGCATGATATAGACGTGATCAGTGCATGATCAGTCTCGTGATCAGTGCATGATAGCCACGTGATCAGTGCATGATCAGTCACCTGATGGGTGTATGATCATTCACGTGACCTGTACATGGTAGCTACATGATCATTGCATGATCAGCCACGTGCGTAGTGCATGATAGCCACGTGATCACTGCATGATCAGTCACGTGATCAGTGCATGATCAGTCACGTGATCAGTGTATGATCAGCCACGTGATCAGTGCATGATCAGCCAAATGATAAGTGCATGATCAATTACGTGATAAGTGCATGATCAGACACGTGATCAGTGCATGATATCCACGTGATCAGTGCATGATCAGTTACCTGAGCAGTGTATGATCAGCCACGTGATCAGTGCATGGTCAGACACGTGAACAGTGTATGATCAACCACGTGATCAGTGCATGATATCCAAGTGATCAGTGCGTGATCAGTGCATGATCATCTCGTGATCCGTGTATGATCAGCCACGTGAAGAGTGCATGCTCAGTCACGTGATAAGGGCCTGCTGAGCTGCGTGATTACTGTCTGCTCATCTGCTTGACAATTGCCAGCTGTGCTGCGTAATTCCTGCCTGCTCAGCTGCTTGATTATTGCCAGCTGAGCAGCATGATTCCTCACACCTGAGTTCCTTGATTATTGCCTGCTGACTGTTTGATTCGTGCCTACTCAGCTCTTTGTTTATTGCCTCCAGAGGCAAATGATCAGTGTATGATAGCAAACATGATCAGCGCATGATCAGCCAGTTGATCATTTCATGATAGCTATGTGATCAGTTCATGATTTGTCACGTGATCTGTGCATGACCAGGCAGGTGATCAGTGTATGATCAGCGACGTGATCAGTGCATGATCCGTCACCTAATCGGTGTATGATCAGTCACCTGACGGTACATGGTAGCTACATGATCATTGCATGATCAGCCACGTGAGTAGTGCATGATAGCCACGTGATCAGTGCATGATCAATCACGTGTTCAGTGCATGATCAGTCATGTAATCTGTGCATAACCAGGTACGTGAGCAGTGTATGACCAGTCAAGTGATTAGTGATTGATAGCCTCCTGATCAGTGCATGATCAGTCACGTGATCAGTGCATGATCAGTCACGTGATCAGTGGATGATCAGCCACGTGATCAGTGCATGATCAGCCACATGATCAGTGCATGATCAATTACGTGATCAGTGCATGATCAGTCACCTGATGTGTGTATGATCATTCAGGTGACCTGTACATGAAGCTACATGATCATTGCATGATCAGCCACGTGAGTAGTGCACGATAGCCACGTGATCACTGCATGATCAGTCACGTGATCAGTGCCTGATCAGTCATGTGACCAGTATATGGTATCTGCGTGATCATCGCATGATCAGCCACGTGAGCAGTGCATGATATGTCATGTGACAGGTGTGTGATCAGCCACGTGAACAGTGCATGTTCAGCCACGTGAACAGTGCATGTTCAGCCACGTGATCAGTGCATGATAGCCACGTGATCAGTGCATGATCAGTTACCTGAGCAGTGTATGGTCAGCCATGTGATCAGTGCATGGTCAGACACGTGAACAGTGCATGATCAGCCACGTGATCAGTGCATGATCATCACGTGATCAGTGTATGATCAGCCACGTGAATAGTGCATGCTCAGTCACGTGATAAGGGCCTGCTGAGCTGCGTGATTACTGTCTGCTCATCTGCTTGAAAATTGCCAGCTGAGCTGCATGATTCTTGCCTGTCATCTGCTTGACAGTTGCCAGCTGTGCTGCGTAATTCCTGCCTGCTCAGCTGCTTGATTATTGCCAGCTGAGCAGCATGATTCCTCACACCTGAGTTCCATGATTATTGCCTGCGGACTGTTTGATTCGTGCCTACTCAGCTCTTTGTTTATTGCCTCCAGAGGCAAATGATCAGTGTATGATAGCAAACATGATCAGCGTATGATCAGTCACATGATCAGAGCCATTAAGTCACGTGATCACTACATGATAGTCATGTGATCAGTCCATGCTCAGTCACGGTATCAGTGCATGATCAGCCACGTGATCAGTGCATGATCAGCCAGTTGATCATTTCATGATAGCTATGTGATCATTTCATGATTTGTCACGTGATCTGTGCATGACCAAGCAGGTGATCAGTGCATGATCAGTCACCTGATGGGTGTATGATCATTCACGTGACCTGTACATTGAAGCTACATGATCATTGCATGATCAGCCACGTGAGTAGTGCATGATAGCCACGTGATCACTGCATGATCAGTCACGTGATCAGTGCCTGATCAGTCATGTGACCAGTATATGGTATCTGCGTGATCATCGCATGATCAGCCACGTGAGCAGTGCATGATAGCCACGTAATCAGTGCATGACCAGGCACGTGATCAGTGTATGTCCAGCCAAGTGATCAGTGCATGATCAGTCACGTGATCAGTGCATGATCAGCCACGTGATCAGTGCATGACCAGGCACGTGATCAGTGTATGTCCAGCCAAGTGATCAGTGCATGGTCAGACAGGTGAACAGTGTATGATCAGCACGTGATCAGTGCATGATATCCAAGTGATCAGTGCATGATCAATCACGTGATCAGTTTATGTTCAGCCACGTGAACAGTGCATGCTCAGTCATGTTATCAGGGCCTGCTGAGCTGCGTGATTACTGTCTGCTCATCTGCTTGACAATTTCCAGCTGAGCTGCACGATTCCTGCCTGTCATCTGCTTGACAATTGCCAGCTGTGCTGCGTAATTCCTGCCTGCTCAGCTGCTTGATTATTGCCAGCTGAGCAGCATGATTCCTCACACCTGAGTTCCATGATTATTGCCTGCTGACTGTTTGATTCGTGCCTACTCAGCTCTTTGTTTATTGCCTCCAGAGGCACATGATCAGTGTATGATAGCAAACATGATCAGCGCATGATCAGTCACATGATCAGCGCCATTAAGTCACGTGATCACTTCATGATAGTCATGTGATCAGTCCATGCTCAGTCACGGTATCAGTGCATGATCAGCCACGTGATCAGTGCACGATCAGCCAGTTGATCATTTCATGATAGCTATGTGATCATTTCATGATTTGTCACGTGATCTGTGCATGACCAGGCAGGTGATCAGTGTATGATCAGCGACGTGATCAGTGCATGATCCGTCACCTAATGGGTGTATGATCAGTCACCTGACCGGTGCATGGTAGCTACATGATCATTGCATGATCAGCCACGTGAGTAGTGCATGATAGCCACGTGATCAGTGCATGATCAATCACGTGTTCAGTGCATGATCAGTCATGTAATCTGTGCGTGACCAGGTACGTGAGCAGTGTATGACCAGCCAAGTGATTAGTGATTGATAGCCTCCTGATCAGTGCATGATCAGTCACGTGATCAGTGCTTGATCAGTCACGTGATCAGTGGATGATCAGCCACGTGATCAGTGCATGATCAGCCACATGATCAGTGCATGATCAATTACGTGATCAGTGCATGATCAGTCACCTGATGGGTGTATGATCATTCACGTGACCTGTACATTGAAGCTACATGATCATTGCATGAACAGCCACGTGAGTAGTGCACGACAGCCACGTGATCACTGCATGATCAGTCACGTGATCAGTGCCTGATCAGTCATGTGACCAGTATATGGTAGCTGCGTGATCATCGCATGATCAGCCACGTGAGCAGTGCATGATAGCCACGTGATCAGTGCATGACCAGGCACGTGATCAGTGTATGTCCAGCCAAGTGATCAGTGCATGATCAGTCACGTGATCAGTGCATGATCAGCCACGTGATCAGTGCATGACCAGGCACGTGATCAGTGTATGTCCAGCCAAGTGATCAGTGCATAATAGCCACGTGATCAGTGCATGATCAGTCACATGATCAGTGCATGTTCAGTCACGTGATAGGTGTGTGATCAGCCACGTGAACAGTGTATGATCAGCCACGTGATCAGTGCATGATATCCAAGTGATCAGTACATGATCATCACGTGATCAGTGTATGATCAGCCACGTGAACAGTGCATGCTCAGTCACGTGATCTGGGCCTGCTGAGCTGCGTGATTACTGACTGCTCATCTGCTTGACAATTGCCAGCTGAGCTGCACGATTCCTGCCTGTCATCTGCTTGACAATTGCCAGCTGTGCTGTGTAATTCCTGCCTGCTCAGCTGCTTGATTATTGCCAGCTGAGCAGCATGATTCCTCACAGCTGAGTTCCATGATTATTGCCTGCTGACTCTTTGATTCGTGCCTACTCAGCCCTTTGTTTATTGCCTCCAGAGGCAAATGATCAGTGTATGATAGCAAACATGATCAGCGCATGATCAGTCACATGATCAGCGCCATTAAGTCACGTGATCACTTCATGATAGTCATGTGATCAGTTCATGCTCAGTCACGGTATCAGTGCATGATCAGCCACGTGATCAGTGCACGATCTGTCACATGATTAGTGTATGATCATCGACGTGATCAGTGCATGGGCAGTCATGTGATCAGTGCATGATATAGACGTGATCAGTGCATGATCAGTCTCGTGATCAGTGCATGATAGCCACGTGATCAGTGCATGATCAGTCACCTGATGGGTGTATGATCATTCACGTGACCTGTACATGGTAGCTACATGATCATTGCATGATCAGCCACGTGCGTAGTGCATGATAGCCACGTGATCACTGCATGATCAGTCACGTGATCAGTGCATGATCAGTCACGTGATCAGTGTATGATCAGCCACGTGATCAGTGCATGATCAGCCAAATGATAAGTGCATGATCAATTACGTGATAAGTGCATGATCAGACACGTGATCAGTGCATGATATCCACGTGATCAGTGCATGATCAGTTACCTGAGCAGTGTATGATCAGCCACGTGATCAGTGCATGGTCAGACACGTGAACAGTGTATGATCAACCACGTGATCAGTGCATGATATCCAAGTGATCAGTGCGATCAGTGCATGATCATCTCGTGATCCGTGTATGATCAGCCACGTGAAGAGTGCATGCTCAGTCACGTGATAAGGGCCTGCTGAGCTGCGTGATTACTGTCTGCTCATCTGCTTGACAATTGCCAGCTGTGCTGCGTAATTCCTGCCTGCTCAGCTGCTTGATTATTGCCAGCTGAGCAGCATGATTCCTCACACCTGAGTTCCTTGATTATTGCCTGCTGACTGTTTGATTCGTGCCTACTCAGCTCTTTGTTTATTGCCTCCAGAGGCAAATGATCAGTGTATGATAGCAAACATGATCAGCGCATGATCAGCCAGTTGATCATTTCATGATAGCTATGTGATCAGTTCATGATTTGTCACGTGATCTGTGCATGACCAGGCAGGTGATCAGTGTATGATCAGCGACGTGATCAGTGCATGATCCATCACCTAATGGGTGTATGATCAGTCACCTGACCGGTACATGGTAGCTACATGATCATTGCATGATCAGCCACGTGAGTAGTGCATGATAGCCACGTGATCAGTGCATGATCAATCACGTGTTCAGTGCATGATCAGTCATGTAATCTGTGCATAACCAGGTACGTGAGCAGTGTATGACCAGTCAAGTGATTAGTGATTGATAGCCTCCTGATCAGTGCATGATCAGTCACGTGATCAGTGCATGATCAGTCACGTGATCAGTGGATGATCAGCCACGTGATCAGTGCATGATCAGCCACATGATCAGTGCATGATCAATTACGTGATCAGTGCATGATCAGTCACCTGATGTGTGTATGATCATTCAGGTGACCTGTACATTGAAGCTACATGATCATTGCATGATCAGCCACGTGAGTAGTGCACGATAGCCACGTGATCACTGCATGATCAGTCACGTGATCAGTGCCTGATCAGTCATGTGACCAGTATATGGTATCTGCGTGATCATCGCATGATCAGCCACGTGAGCAGTGCATGATATGTCACGTGACAGGTGTGTGATCAGCCACGTGAACAGTGCATGTTCAGCCACGTGAACAGTGCATGTTCAGCCACGTGATCAGTGCATGATAGCCACGTGATCAGTGCATGATCAGTTACCTGAGCAGTGTATGGTCAGCCATGTGATCAGTGCATGGTCAGACACGTGAACAGTGTATGATCAGCCACGTGATCAGTGCATGATCATCACGTGATCAGTGTATGATCAGCCACGTGAATAGTGCATGCTCAGTAACGTGATAAGGGCCTGCTGAGCTGCGTGATTACTGTCTGCTCATCTGCTTGAAAATTGCCAGCTGAGCTGCATGATTCTTGCCTGTCATCTGCTTGACAGTTGCCAGCTGTGCTGCGTAATTCCTGCCTGCTCAGCTGCTTGATTATTGCCAGCTGAGCAGCATGATTCCTCACACCTGAGTTCCATGATTATTGCCTGCGGACTGTTTGATTCGTGCCTACTCAGCTCTTTGTTTATTGCCTCCAGAGGCAAATGATCAGTGTATGATAGCAAACATGATCAGCGTATGATCAGTCACATGATCAGAGCCATTAAGTCACGTGATCACTACATGATAGTCATGTGATCAGTCCATGCTCAGTCACGGTATCAGTGCATGATCAGCCACGTGATCAGTGCATGATCAGCCAGTTGATCATTTCATGATAGCTATGTGATCATTTCATGATTTGTCACGTGATCTGTGCATGACCAAGCAGGTGATCAGTGTATGATCAGCGACGTGATCAGTGCATGATCCGTCACCTAATGGGTGTATGATCAGTCACCTGAGCGGTACATGGTAGCTACATGATCATTGCATGATCAGCCACGTGAGTAGTGCATGATAGCCACGTGATCAGTGCATGATCAATCACGTGTTCAGTGCATGATCAGTCATGTAATCTGTGCATGACCAGGTACGTGAGCAGTGTATGACCAGCCAGGTGATTAGTGATTGATAGCCTCCTGATCAGTGCATGATCAGTCACTTGATCAGTGCTTGATCAGTCACGTGATCAGTGGATGATCAGCCACGTGATCAGTGCATGATCAGCCACATGATCAGTGCATGATCAATTACGTGATCAGTGCATGATCAGTCACCTGATGGGTGTATGATCATTCACGTGACCTGTACATTGAAGCTACATGATCAATGCATGATCAGCCACGTGAGTAGTGCATGATAGCCACGTGATCACTGCATGATCAGTCACGTGATCAGTGCCTGATCAGTCATGTGACCAGTATATGGTATCTGCGTGATCATCGCATGATCAGCCACGTGAGCAGTGCATGATAGCCACGTAATCAGTGCATGACCAGGCACGTGATCAGTGTATGTCCAGCCAAGTGATCAGTGCATGATCAGTCACGTGATCAGTGCATGATCAGCCACGTGATCAGTGCATGACCAGGCACGTGATCAGTGTATGTCCAGCCAAGTGATCAGTGCATGGTCAAACACGTGAACAGTGTATGATCAGCACGTGATCAGTGCATGATATCCAAGTGATCAGTGCATGATCAATCACGTGATCAGTTTATGTTCAGCCACGTGAACAGTGCATGCTCAGTCATGTTATCAGGGCCTGCTGAGCTGCGTGATTACTGTCTGCTCATCTGCTTGACAATTTCCAGCTGAGCTGCACGATTCCTGCCTGTCATCTGCTTGACAATTGCCAGCTGTGCTGCGTAATTCCTGCCTGCTCAGCTGCTTGATTATTGCCAGCTGAGCAGCATGATTCCTCACACCTGAGTTCCATGATTATTGCCTGCTGACTGTTTGATTCGTGCCTACTCAGCTCTTTGTTTATTGCCTCCAGAGGCAAATGATCAGTGTATGATAGCAAACATGATCAGCGCATGATCAGTCACATGATCAGCGCCATTAAGTCACGTGATCACTTCATGATAGTCATGTGATCAGTCCATGCTCAGTCACGGTATCAGTGCATGATCAGCCACGTGATCAGTGCACGATCAGCCAGGTGATCATTTCATGATAGCTATGTGATCATTTCATGATTTGTCACGTGATCAGTGCATGACCAGGCAGGTGATCAGTGCATGATCAGCCACGTGATCAGTGCATGATCCGTCACATAATGGGTGTATGATCAGTCACCTGACCGGTACATAGTAGCTACATGATCATTGCATGATCAGCCACGTGAGTAGTGCATGATAGCCACGTGATCAGTGCATGATCAATCACGTGTTCAGTGCATGATCAGTCATGTAATCTGTGCGTGACCAGGTACGTGAGCAGTGTATGACCAGCCAAGTGATTAGTGATTGATAGCCTCCTGATCAGTGCATGATCAGTCACGTGATCAGTGCTTGATCAGTCACGTGATCAATGGATGATCAGCCACGTGATCAGTGCATGATCAGCCACATGATCAGTGCATGATCAATTACGTGATCAGTGCATGATCAGTCACCTGATGGGTGTATGATCATTCACGTGACCTGTACATTGAAGCTACATGATCATTGCATGAACAGCCACGTGAGTAGTGCACGATAGCCACGTGATCAGTGCATGATCAGTCACGTGATCAGTGCCTGATCAGTCACGTGACCAGTACATGGTATCTGCGTGATCATCGCATGATCAGCCACGTGAGCAGTGCATGATAGCCGCGTGATCAGTGCATGACCAGGCACGTGATCAGTGTATGTCCAGCCAAGTGATCAGTGCATGATCAGTCACGTGATCAGTGCATGATCAGCCACGTGATCAGTGCATGACCAGGCACGTGATCAGTGTATGTCAGCCAAGTGATCAGTGCATAATAGCCACGTGATCAGTGCATGATCAGTCACATGATCAGTGCATGTTCAGTCCACGTGATAGGTGTGTGATCAGCCACGTGAACAGTGTATGATCAGCCACGTGATCAGTGCATGATATCCAAGTGATCAGTACATGATCATCACGTGATCAGTGTATGATCAGCCACGTGAACAGTGCATGCTCAGTCACGTGATCTGGGCCTGCTGAGCTGCGTGATTACTGTCTGCTCATCTGCTTGACAATTGCCAGCTGAGCTGCACGATTCCTGCCTGTCATCTGCTTGACAATTGCCAGCTGTGCTGTGTAATTCCTGCCAGCTCAGCTGCTTGATTATTGCCAGCTGAGCAGCATGATTCCTCACAGCTGAGTTCCATGATTATTGCCTGCTGACTGTTTGATTCGTGCCTACTCAGCCCTTTGTTTATTGCCTCCAGAGGCAAATGATCAGTGTATGATAGCAAACATGATCAGCGCATGATCAGTCACATGATCAGCGCCATTAAGTCACGTGATCACTTCATGATAGTCATGTGATCAGTTCATGCTCAGTCACGGTATCAGTGCATGATCAGCCACGTGATCAGTGCACGATCTGTCACATGATTAGTGTATGATCATCGACGTGATCAGTGCATGGGCAGTCATGTGATCAGTGCATGATATAGACGTGATCAGTGCATGATCAGTCTCGTGATCAGTGCATGATCAGTCACCTGATGGGTGTATGATCATTCACGTGACCTGTACATGGTAGCTGCATGATCATTGCATGATCAGCCACGTGCGTAGTGCATGATAGCCACGTGATCACTGCATGATCAGTCACGTGATCAGTGCATGATCAGTCACGTGATCAGTGTATGATCAGCCACGTGATCAGTGCATGATCAGCCAAATGATAAGTGCATGATCAATTACGTGATAAGTGCATGATCAGACACGTGATCAGTGCATGATATCCACGTGATCAGTGCATGATCAGTTACCTGAGCAGTGTATGATCAGCCACGTGATCAGTGCATGGTCAGACACGTGATCAGTGTATGATCAACCACGTGATCAGTGCATGATATCCAAGTGATCAGTGCGTGATCAGTGCATGATCATCTCGTGATCCGTGTATGATCAGCCACGTGAAGAGTGCATGCTCAGTCACGTGATAAGGGCCTGCTGAGCTGCGTGATTACTGTCTGCTCATCTGCTTGACAATTGCCAGCTGTGCTGCGTAATTCCTGCCTGCTCAGCTGCTTGATTATTGCCAGCTGAGCAGCATGATTCCTCACACCTGAGTTCCTTGATTATTGCCTGCTGACTGTTTGATTCGTGCCTACTCAGCTCTTTGTTTATTGCCTCCAGAGGCAAATGATCAGTGTATGATAGCAAACATGATCAGCGCATGATCAGCCAGTTGATCATTTCATGATAGCTATGTGATCAGTTCATGATTTGTCACGTGATCTGTGCATGACCAGGCAGGTGATCAGTGTATGATCAGCGACGTGATCAGTGCATGATCCATCACCTAATGGGTGTATGATCAGTCACCTGACCGGTACATGGTAGCTACGTGATCAGTGCATGATCAGCCACGTGAGTAGTGCATGATAGCCACGTGATCAGTGCATGATCAATCACGTGTTCAGTGCATGATCAGTCATGTAATCTGTGCATAACCAGGTACGTGAGCAGTGTATGACCAGCCAAGTGATTAGTGATTGATAGCCTCCTGATCAGTGCATGATCAGTCACGTGATCAGTGCATGATCAGTCACGTGATCAGTGGATGATCAGCCACGTGATCAGTGCATGATCAGCCACATGATCAGTGCATGATCAATTACGTGATCAGTGCATGATCAGTCACCTGATGTGTGTATGATCATTCAGGTGACCTGTACATTGAAGCTACATGATCATTGCATGATCAGCCACGTGAGTAGTGCACGATAGCCACGTGATCACTGCATGATCAGTCACGTGATCAGTGCCTGATCAGTCATGTGACCAGTATATGGTAGCTGCGTGATCATCGCATGATCAGCCACGTGAGCAGTGCATGATAGCCACGTGATCAGTGCATGACCAGGCACGTGATCACTGTATGTCCAGCCAAGTGATCAGTGCATGATCAGTCACGTGATCAGTGCATGATCAGCCACGTGATCAGTGCATAACCAGGCACGTGATCAGTGTATGTCCAGCCAAGTGATCAGTGCATGGTCAGACACGTGAACAGTGTATGATCAGCCACGTGATCAGTGCATGATATCCAAGTGATCAGTGCATGATCCATTACGTGATCAGTTCATGTTCAGCCACGTGAACAGTGCATGCTCAGTCATGTTATCAGGGCCTGCTGAGCTGCGTGATTACTGTCTGCTCATCTGCTTGACAATTTCCAGCTGAGCTGCACGATTCCTGCCTGTCATCTGCTTGACAATTGCCAGCTGTGCTGCGTAATTCCTGCCTGCTCAGCTGCTTGATTATTGCCAGCTGAGCAGCATGATTCCTCACAGCTTAGTTCCATGATTATTGCCTGCTGACTGTTTGATTCGTGCCTACTCAGCTCTTTGTTTATTGCCTCCAGAGGCACATGATCAGTGTATGATAGCAAACATGATCAGCGCAGGATCAGTCACAAGATCAGCGCCATTAAGTCACGTGATCACTTCATGATAGTCATGTGATCAGTCCATGCTCAGTCACGGTATCAGTGCATGATCAGCCACGTGATCAGTGCATGATCTGTCACATGATTAGTGTATGATCATCCACGTGATCAGTGCATGGGCAGTCATGTGATCAGTGGATGATATAGACGTGATCAGTGCATGATCAGTCTCGTGATCAGTGCATGATAGCCACGTGATCAGTGCATGATCAGTCACCTGATGGGTGTATGATCATTCACGTGACCAGTACATGGTAGCTGCGTGATCATCGCATGATCAGCAACGTGAGCAGTGCATGATAGCCACGTGATCAGTGCATGATCAGACACGAGATCAGTGCATGATCAGTCACGTGATCAGTGCATGATCAGCCACGTGATCAGTGCATGACCAGGCACGTGATCAGTGCATGATCAGTCACATGATCAGTGCATGATCAGTCATGTGATAGGTGTGTGATCAGCCACGTGAACAGTGCATGCTCAGTCACGTGATCATGGCCTGCCGAGCTGCCTGATTACTGTCTGCTCATGTGCTTGACAATTTCTAGCTGAGCTGCACGATTCCTGCCTGTCATCTCCTTGACAATTGCCACCTGTGCTGCGTAATTCCTGCCTGCTCATCTACTTGATTATTTCCAGCTGAGCAGCATGATTTCTCAGAGCTGAGTTCCATGAATATAGCCTGCTGACTGTTTGATTCCTGCTTACTCAGCTCTATGTTCATTGCCTCCAGAGGCACATGATCAGTGTGTGACACCAAACATGATCAGCACATGATCAGTCACATGATCAATGCATGATAAGCCAGGTGATCAGTGCATGATCAATTATGTGATCAGTGCATGATCAGTCATGTGACCAGTACATGGTAGCTACGTGATCATTGCATGATCAGCCACGTGAGCAGTGCATGATAGCCACGTGATCAGTGCATGATCAGTCACGTGATCTGTGCATGATCAGTCACGTGATCTGTGCATGATCAGTCAATGATCAGTGCATGATCAATTACCTGATCAGTGCCTGATCAGTCACGTGACCAGTGCATGGTAGCTACGTGATCATTGCATGTTCAGCCACGTGATCAGTGCATGATAGCCACGTGATCAGTGCATGATAGCCACGTGATCAGTGCATGATCAGTCACGTGATACGTGTGTGATCAGCCACGTGATCAGTGCATGTTATCCACGTGATCAGTGCAGGATAGCCACGTGATCACTTCATGATTATTTACGTGATCTGTACATGATCAGTCACGTGATACGTGTGTAATCAGCTACCGAATCAGTGCGTGATGAGCCATGTGATCAGTGCAGAATCAATTACGTGATCAGTGCATGATCAGTCACATGACCAGTACATGGTACCTACGTGATCATTGCGTGATCAGCCACGTGATCCGTTCATGCTAGCCACGTGATCAGTGCATGATAGGCACATGATCAGTGCATGAGCCACGTGATCAGTGCATGAACAGTCACGTGATACATGTGTGATCAGCCACGTGATCAGTGCATGATGAGCCACGTGATCAGTGCAGGATCAATTACGTGATCAGTGCATGATCAGTCACGTGACCCGTACATGGTTGCTACGTGATCCTTGCATGATCAGCCACGTGAGCAGAGCATGATAGCCACGTGATCTGTGCATGATCATTGACGTGATCTGTGCATGATCAGTCACATGACCAGTATATGGTAGCTACGTGATGATTCCATGACGAGCCACGTGAGCAGTGCATGATATCCACATGATGTGGGCATGATCAGTTACGTGAGCAGAGTATGTTCAGCCACGTGATCAGTGCATGAGTGCCACGTGATCATTGCATGATATGTCACGTGACAGGTGTGTGATCAGCCACGTGAACAGTGCATGTTCAGCCACGTGAACAGTGCATGATCAGCCACGTGATCAGTGCATGATAGCCACGTGATCAGTGCATGATCAGTTACCTGAGCAGTGTATGGTCAGCCATGTGATCAGTGCATGGTCAGACACGTGAACAGTGTATGATCAGCCACGTGATCAGTGCATGATCATCACGTGATCAGTGTATGATCAGCCACGTGAATAGTGCATGCTCAGTCACGTGATAAGGGCCTGCTGAGCTGCGTGATTACTGTCTGCTCATCTGCTTGAAAATTGCCAGCTGAGCTGCATGATTCTTGCCTGTCATCTGCTTGACAGTTGCCAGCTGTGCTGCGTAATTCCTGCCTGCTCAGCTGCTTGATTATTGCCAGCTGAGCAGCATGATTCCTCACACCTGAGTTCCATGATTATTGCCTGCTGACTGTTTGATTCGTGCCTACTCAGCTCTTTGTTTATTGCCTCCAGAGGCAAATGATCAGTGTATGATAGCAAACATGATCAGCGTATGATCAGTCACATGATCAGAGCCATTAAGTCACGTGATCACTACATGATAGTCATGTGATCAGTCCATGCTCAGTCACGGTATCAGTGCATGATCAGCCACGTGATCAGTGCATGATCAGCCAGTTGATCATTTCATGATAGCTATGTGATCATTTCATGATTTGTCACGTGATCTGTGCATGACCAGGCAGGTGATCAGTGTATGATCAGCGACGTGATCAGTGCATGATCCGTCACCTAATGGGTGTATGATCAGTCACCTGACCGGTACATGGTAGCTACATGATCATTGCATGATCAGCCACGTGAGTAGTGCATGATAGCCACGTGATCAGTGCATGATCAATCACGTGTTCAGTGCATGATCAGTCATGTAATCTGTGCATGACCAGGTACGTGAGCAGTGTATGACCAGCCAAGTGATTAGTGATTGATAGCCTCCTGATCAGTGCATGATCAGTCACGTGATCAGTGCTTGATCAGTCACGTGATCAGTGCATGATCAGCCACATGATCAGTGCATGATCAATTACGTGATCAGTGCATGATCAGTCACCTGATGGGTGTATGATCATTCACGTGACCTGTACATTGAAGCTACATGATCATTGCTTGATCAGCCACGTGAGTAGTGCACGATAGCCACGTGATCACTGCATGATCAGTCACGTGATCAGTGCCTGATCAGTCATGTGACCAGTATATGGTATCTGCGTGATCATCGCATGATCAGCCACGTGAGCAGTGCATGATAGCTACGTGATCAGTGCATGACCAGGCACGTGATCAGTGTATGATCAGCCAAGTGATCAGTGCATGATCAGTCACGTGATCAGTGCATGATCAGCCACGTGATCAGTGCATGACCAGGCACGTGATCAGTGCATGTCCAGCCAAGTGATCAGTGCATGGTCAGACACGTGAACAGTGTATGATCAGCCACGTGATCAGTGCATGATATCCAAGTGATCAGTGCATGATCAATCACGTGATCAGTTTATGTTCAGCCACGTGAACAGTGCATGCTCAGTCATGTTATCAGGGCCTGCTGAGCTGCGTGATTACTGTCTGCTCATCTGCTTGACAATTGCCAGCTGAGCTGCACGATTCCTGCCTGTCATCTGCTTGACAATTGCCAGCTGTGCTGCGTAATTCCTGCCTGCTCAGCTGCTTGATTATTGCCAGCTGAGCAGCATGATTCCTCACACCTGAGTTCCATGATTATTGCCTGCTGACTGTTTGATTTGTGCCTACTCAGCTCTTTGTTTATTGCCTCCAGAGGCACATGATCAGTGTATGATAGCAAACATGATCAGCGCATGATCAGTCACATGATCAGCGCCATTAAGTCACGTGATCACTACATGATAGTCATGTGATCAGTCCATGCTCAGTCACGGTATCAGTGCATGATCAGCCACGTGATCAGTGCACGATCAGCCAGTTGATCATTTCATGATAGCTATGTGATCAGTTCATGATTTGTCACGTGATCTGTGCATGACCAGGCAGGTGATCAGTGTATGATCAGCCACGTGATCAGTGCATGATCCGTCACCTAATGGGTGTATGATCAGTCACCTGACCGGTACATGGTAGCTACATGATCATTGCATGATCAGCCACGTGAGTAGTGCATGATAGCCACGTGATCAGTGCATGATCAATCACGTGTTCAGTGCATGATCAGTCATGTAATCTGTGCGTGACCAGGTACGTGAGCAGTGTATGACCAGCCAAGTGATTAGTGATTGATAGCCTCCTGATCAGTGCATGATCAGTCACGTGATCAGTGCTTGATCAGTCACGTGATCAGTGGATGATCAGCCACGTGATCAGTGCATGATCAGCCACATGATCAGTGCATGATCAATTACGTGATCAGTGCATGATCAGTCACCTGATGGGTGTATGATCATTCACGTGACCTGTACATTGAAGCTACATGATCATTGCATGAACAGCCACGTGAGTAGTGCACGATAGCCACGTGATCACTGCATGATCAGTCACGTGATCAGTGCCTGATCAGTCATGTGACCAGTATATGGTATCTGCGTGATCATCGCATGATCAGCCACGTGAGCAGTGCATGATAGCCACGTGATCAGTGCATGACCAGGCACGTGATCAGTGTATGTCCAGCCAAGTGATCAGTGCATGATCAGTCACGTGATCAGTGCATGATAGCCACGTGATCAGTGCATGACCAGGCACGTGATCAGTGTATGTCCAGCCAAGTGATCAGTGCATAATAGCCACGTGATCAGTGCATGATCAGTCACATGATCAGTGCATGTTCAGTCACGTGATAGGTGTGTGATCAGCCACGTGAACAGTGTATGATCAGCCACGTGATCAGTGCATGATATCCAAGTGATCAGTACATGATCATCACGTGATCAGTGTATGATCAGCCACGTGAACAGTGCATGCTCAGTCACGTGATCTGGGCCTGCTGAGCTGCGTGATTACTGTCTGCTCATCTGCTTGACAATTGCCAGCTGAGCTGCACGATTCCTGCCTGTCATCTGCTTGACAATCGCCAGCTGTGCTGCGTAATTCCTGCCTGCTCAGCTGCTTGATTATTGCCAGCTGAGCAGCATGATTCCTCACACCTGAGTTCCATGATTATTGCCTGCTGACTCTTTGATTCGTGCCTACTCAGCCCTTTGTTTATTGCCTCCAGAGGCAAATGATCAGTGTATGATAGCAAACATGATCAGCGCATGATCAGTCACATGATCAGCGCCATTAAGTCACGTGATCACTTCATGATAGTCATGTTATCAGTTCATGCTCAGTCACGGTATCAGTGCATGATCGGCCACGTGATCAGTGCACGATCTGTCACCTGATTAGTGTATGATCATCCACGTGATCAGTGCATGGGCAGTCATGTGATCAGTGCATGATATAGACGTGATCAGTGCATGATCAGTCTCGTGATCAGTGCATGATAGCCACGTGATCAGTGCATGATCAGTCACCTGATGGGTGTATGATCATTCAAGTGACCTGTACATGGTAGCTACATGATCATTGCATGATCAGCCACGTGCGTAGTGCATGATAGCCACGTGATCACTGCATGATCAGTCAGGTGATCAGTGCATGATCAGTCACGTGATCAGTGTATGATCAGTCACGTGAACAGTGCATGATCATTGACGTGATCAGTGCATGATCAATCACGTGACCAATATATGGTAGCTACGTGATCATTCCATGACGAGCCACGTGAGCAGTGCATGATAGCCACGTGATGTGCGCATGATCAGTTACGTGAGCAGAGTATGATCAGCCACGTGATCAGTGCATGAGTGCCACGTGATCAGTGCATGATATGTCACGTGACAGCTGTGTGATCAGCCACGTGAACAGTGCATGTTCAGCCACGTGATCAGTGCATGATATCCACGTGATCAGTGCATGATCAGTTACCTGAGCAGTGTATGATCAGCCACGTGATCAGTGCATGGTCAGACACGTGAACAGTGTATGATCAACCACGTCATCAGTGCATGATATCCAAGTGATCAGTGCGTGATCAGTGCATGATCATCACGTGATCCGTGCATGATCAGCCACGTGAAGAGTGCATGCTCAGTCACGTGATAAGGGCCTGCTGAGCTGCGTGATTACTGTCTGCTCATCTGCTTGACAATTGCCAGCTGTGCTGCGTAATTCCTGCCTGCTCAGCTGCTTGATTATTGCCAGCTGAGCAGCATGATTCCTCACACCTGAGTTCCTTGATTATTGCCTGCTGACTGTTTGATTCGTGCCTACTCAGCTCTTTGTTTATTGCCTCCAGAGGCAAATGATCAGTGTATGATAGCAAACATGATCAGTGCATGATCAACCAGTTGATCATTTCATGATAGCTATGTGATCAGTTCATGATTTGTCACGTGATCTGTGCATGACCAGGCAGGTGATCAGTGTATGATCAGCGACGTGATCAGTGCATGATCCATCACCTAATGGGTGTATGATCAGTCACCTGACCGGTACATGGTAGCTACATGATCATTGCATGATCAGCCACGTGAGTAGTGCATGATAGCCACGTGATCAGTGCATGATCAATCACGTGTTCAGTGCATGATCAGTCATGTAATCTGTGCATGACCAGGTACGTGAGCAGTGTATGACCAGTCAAGTGATTAGTGATTGATAGCCTCCTGATCAGTGCATGATCAGTCACGTGATCAGTGCATGATCAGTCACGTGATCAGTGGATGATCAGCCACGTGATCAGTGCATGATCAGCCACATGATCAGTGCATGATCAATTACGTGATCAGTGCATGATCAGTCACCTGATGTGTGTATGAACATTCACGTGACCTGTACATTGAAGCTACATGATCATTGCATGATCAGCCACGTGAGTAGTGCACGATAGCCACGTGATCACTGCATGATCAGTCACGTGATCAGTGCCTGATCAGTCATGTGACCAGTATATGGTATCTGCGTGATCATCGCATGATCAGCCACGTGAGCAGTGCATGATAGCCACGTGATCAGTGCATGACCAGGCACGTGATCACTGTATGTCCAGCCAAGTGATCAGTGCATGATCAGTCACGTGATCAGTGCATGATCAGCCACGTGATCAGTGCATAACCAGGCACGTGATCAGTGTATGTCCAGCCAAGTGATCAGTGCATGGTCAGACACGTGAACAGTGTATGATCAGCCACGTGATCAGTGCATGATATCCAAGTGATCAGTGCATGATCCATTACGTGATCAGTTCATGTTCAGCCACGTGAACAGTGCATGCTCAGTCATGTTATCAGGGCCTGCTGAGCTGCGTGATTACTGTCTGCTCATCTGCTTGACAATTTCCAGCTGAGCTGCACGATTCCTGCCTGTCATCTGCTTGACAATTGCCAGCTGTGCTGCGTAATTCCTGCCTGCTCAGCTGCTTGATTATTGCCAGCTGAGCAGCATGATTCCTCACAGCTGAGTTCCATGATTATTGCCTGCTGACTGTTTGATTCGTGCCTACTCAGCTCTTTGTTTATTGCCTCCAGAGGCACATGATCAGTGTATGATAGCAAACATGATCAGCGCAGGATCAGTCACATGATCAGCGCCATTAAGTCACGTGATCACTTCATGATAGTCATGTGAACAGTCCATGCTCAGTCACGGTATCAGTGCATGATCAGCCACGTGATCAGTGCACGATCTGTCACATGATTAGTGTATGATCATCCACGTGATCAGTGCATGGGCAATCATGTGATCAGTGCATGATATAGACGTGATCAGTGCATGATCAGTCTCGTGATCAGTGCATGATAGCCACGTGATCAGTGCATGATCAGTCACCTGATGGGTGTATGATCATTCACGTGACCAGTACATGGTAGCTGCGTGACCACGGCATGATCAGCCACGTGAGCAGTGCATGATAGCCACGTGATCAGTACATGATCAGACACGAGATCAGTGCATGATCAGTCACGTGATCAGTGCATGATCAGCCACGTGATCAGTGCATGACCAGGCACGTGATCAGTGCATGATCAGTCACATGATCAGTGCATGATCAGTCATGTGATAGGTGTGTGATCAGCCACGTGAACAGTGCATGCTCAGTCACGTGATCATGGCCTGCCGAGCTGCCTGATTACTGTCTGCTCATGTGCTTGACAATTTCTAGCTGAGCTGCACGATTCCTGCCTGTCATCTCCTTGACAATTGCCACCTGTGCTGCGTAATTCCTGCCTGCTCATCTACTTGATTATTTCCAGCTGAGCAGCATGATTTCTCAGAGCTGAGTTCCATGAATATAGCCTGCTGACTGATTCCTGCTTAATCAGCTCTATGTTCATTGCCTCCAGAGGCACATGATCAGTGTGTGACACCAAACATGATCAGCACATGATCAGTCACATGATGAATGCATGATAAGCCAGGTGATCAGTGCATGCATGATCATTGCATGATCAGGCACGTGAGCAGTGCATGATAGCCACGTGAACAGTGCATGATCAGTCACGTGATCAGTACATGATCAGTCACGTGAACAGTGCATGATCATTTACGGGATCTGAGCATGATCAGTCACGTGACCAGTATATGGTAGCTACGTGAACATTGCATGACCAGCCAGGTGAGAAGTGCAAGATAGCCACCTGATGTGTGCATGATCAGTTACGTGAGCAGAGTATGATCAGCCACGTGATCAGTGCATGAGTGCCACGTGATCAGTGCATGATCAGTCACGTGATAGGTGTGTGGTAAGCCACGTGAACAGTGCATGTTCAGCCACGTGATCAGTGCATGATATCCACGTGATCAGTGCATGATCAGTTACGTGAACAGTGTATGATCAGCCACGTGAGCAGTGCATGGTCAGACACGTGAACAGTGTATGATCAAACACGTAATCAGTGCATGATATCCACGTGATCAGTGCATGATGAGTCTCGTGAACAGTGCATGATCAGTCACGTGATCAGTGCATGATCAGCCACGTGATCAGTGCATGATCAGTCACGTGACCAGTATATGGTAGCTACGTGTTCATTGCATGATCAGCCATGTGATCTGTGCATGATAGCCACGTGATCACTGCATGATAGCCATGTGATCAGTGCATTATCAGTCACGTGATCAGTGCATGATCAGCCACGTGATCAGTGCATGACGAGGCACGTGATCAGTATGACCACCCAAGTGATCAGTGCATGATAGCCACGTGATCAGTGCATGATCAGTCACGTGATCAGTGCATGATCAGTCACGTGATCAGTGTATGATCAGCCACGTGATCAGTGCATGATCAGCCACATGACCAGTGCATGATCAATTACGTGATCAGTGCATGAGCAGTCACGTGACCAGTACATGGTAGCTACGTGATCATTGCATGATCAGCCACGTGAGCACTGCATGATAGACACGTGATCAGTGCAGATCAGCTACGTGAGCAGTGTATGATCAGCCACGTGATCAGTGCATGATCAGACACGTGAACAGTGTATGATCAGCCACGTGATCAGTGCATGATCAGACACGTGAACAGTGTATGATCAGCCACGTGATCAGTGCATGATACCACGTGATCAGTTCATGATCAGTCACGTGATCAGTGCATGATCAGCCACGTGATCAGTGCATGATCAGTCACGTGATCAGTGCATGATCAGTCACGTGATCAGTGCATGATCAGTCACGTGATCAGTGCATGATCAGTCACGTGATCAGTGCATGATCAGCCACGTGATCAGTGCATGATAGCCACGTGATCAGTGCATGATCAGCCACGTGATCAGTGCATGATCAGTCACGTGATCAGTGCATGATCAGCCACGTGATCAGTGCATGATAGCCACGTGATCAGTGCATGATCAGCCACGTGATCAGTGCATGATCAGTCACGTGATCAGTACATGGTAGCTGCGTGATCATTGCATGATCAGCCACGTGATCAGTGCATGATAGCCACGTGATCAGTGCATGATCAGTCACGTGATCAGTGCATGATCAGCCACGTGATCAGTGCATGATCAGTCACGTGATCAGTGCATGATATAGACGTGATCAGTGCATGATCAGTCACGTGATCAGTGCATGATCAGCCACGTGATCAGTGCATGATCAGTCACGTGATCAGTGCATGATCAGCCACGTGATCAGTGCATGATCAGGCACGTGATCAGTGCATGTCCAGCCACGTGATCAGTGCATGATAGCCACGTGATCAGTGCATGATCAGTCACGTGATCAGTGCATGATCAGTCACGTGATCAGTGCATGATCAGCCACGTGATCAGTGCATGATCAGCCACGTGATCAGTGCATGATCAATTACGTGATCAGTGCATGATCAGTCACGTGACCAGTACATGGTAGCTACGTGATCATTGCATGATCAGCCACGTGATCAGTGCATGATAGCCACGTGATCAGTGCATGATCAGCCACGTGATCAGTGCATGATCAGGCACGTGATCAGTGCATGATCAGTCACGTGATCAGTGCATGATCAGCCACGTGATCAGTGCATGTGCAGTCATGTAGTCAGTGCATGATAGCCCGTGATCAGTGCATGATCAGTCCCGTGATCAGTGCATGATCAGCCACGTGATCAGTGCATGATCAGCCACGTGATCAGTGCATGATCAGTCACGTGATCAGTGCATGATCAGTCACGTGATCAGTGTGTGATCAGCCACGTGAACAGTGCATGCTCAGTCACGTGATCAGGGCCTGCTGAGCTGCGTGATTACTGTCTGCTCATCTTCTTGACAATTGCCAGCTGAGCTGCACGATTCCTGCCTGTCATCTGCTTGACAATTGCCACCTGTGCTGCGTAATTCCTGCCTGCTCAGCTGCTTGATTATTGCCAGCTGAGCAGCATGATTCCTCACAGCTGAGTTCCATGATTATAGCCTGCTGACTGATTCGTGCCTACTCAGCTCTTTGTTCATTGCCTCCAGAGGCACATGATCAGTGTATGATAGCAAACATGATCAGCGCATGATCAGTCACATGATCAGTGCATGATAAGCCACGTGATCAGTGCATGATCAGTCACGTGATCAGTGCATGATCAGTCACGTGATCAGTGCATGATAGCTGCGTGATCAGTGCATGATCAGCCACGTGATCAGTGCATGATAGCCACGTGATCAGTGCATGATCAGTCACGTGATCAGTGCATGATCAGTCACGTGATCAGTGCATGATCAGCCACGTGATCAGTGCATGATCAGTTACGTGATCAGTGCATGATCAGTCACGTGACAGTACATGGTAGCTACGTGATCATTGCATGATCAGCCACGTGATCAGTGCATGATAGCCACGTGATCAGTGCATGATCAGTCACGTGATCAGTGTGTGATCAGCCACGTGATCAGTGCATGATATCCACGTGATCAGTGCATGATAGCCACGTGATCAGTGCATGATAGCCACGTGATCAGTGCATGATCAGTCACGTGATCAGTGTGTGATCAGCCACGTGATCAGTGCATGATCAGCCACGTGATCAGTGCATGATCAATTACGTGATCAGTGCATGATCAGTCACGTGACCAGTACATGGTTGCTACGTGATCAGTGCATGATCAGCCACGTGATCAGTGCATGATAGCCACGTGATCAGTGCATGATCAGTCACGTGATCAGTGCATGATCAGTCACGTGATCAGTGCATGATCATTTACGTGATCAGTGCATGATCAGTCACGTGACCAGTATATGGTAGCTACGTGATCATTGCATGATCAGCCACGTGATCAGTGCATGATAGCCACGTGATCAGTGCATGATCAGTTACGTGATCAGTGTATGATCAGCCACGTGATCAGTGCATGAGTGCCACGTGATCAGTGCATGATCAGTCACGTGATCAGTGTGTGATCAGCCACGTGATCAGTGCATGATCAGCCACGTGATCAGTGCATGATAGCCACGTGATCAGTGCATGATCAGTTACGTGATCAGTGCATGATCAGCCACGTGATCAGTGCATGATCAGACACGTGATCAGTGCATGATCAGCCACGTGATCAGTGCATGATATCCACGTGATCAGTGCATGATCAGTCACGTGATCAGTGCATGATCAGCCACGTGATCAGTGCATGATCAGCCACGTGATCAGTGCATGATCAGTCACGTGATCAGTGCATGGTAGCTACGTGATCAGTGCATGATCAGCCACGTGATCAGTGCATGATAGCCACGTGATCAGTGCATGATAGCCACGTGATCAGTGCATGATCAGTCACGTGATCAGTGCATGATCAGCCACGTGATCAGTGCATGACGAGGCACGTGATCAGTATGATCAGCCACGTGATCAGTGCATGATAGCCACGTGATCAGTGCATGATCAGTCACGTGATCAGTGCATGATCAGTCACGTGATCAGTGCATGATCAGCCACGTGATCAGTGCATGATCAGCCACGTGATCAGTGCATGATCAATTACGTGATCAGTGCATGATCAGTCACGTGATCAGTGCATGGTAGCTACGTGATCAGTGCATGATCAGCCACGTGATCAGTGCATGATAGCCACGTGATCAGTGCATGATCAGTCACGTGATCAGTGCATGATCAGTCACGTGATCAGTGCATGATCAGTCACGTGATCAGTGCATGATCAGTCACGTGACCAGTATATGTAGCTACGTGATCATTGCATGATCAGCCACGTGATCAGTGCATGATAGCCACGTGATCAGTGCATGATCAGTCACGTGATCAGTGCATGATCAGCCACGTGATCAGTGCATGATGCCACGTGATCAGTGCATGATCAGTCACGTGATCAGTGTGTGATCAGCCACGTGATCAGTGCATGATCAGCCACGTGATCAGTGCATGATAGCCACGTGATCAGTGCATGATCAGTCACGTGATCAGTGCATGATCAGCCACGTGATCAGTGCATGATCAGCCACGTGATCAGTGCATGATCAGCCACGTGATCAGTGCATGATAGCCACGTGATCAGTGCATGATCAGTCACGTGATCAGTGCATGATCAGTCACGTGATCAGTGCATGATCAGCCACGTGATCAGTGCATGATCAGTCACGTGATCAGTGCATGGTAGCTACGTGATCAGTGCATGATCAGCCACGTGATCAGTGCATGATAGCCACGTGATCAGTGCATGATAGCCACGTGATCAGTGCATGATCAGTCACGTGATCAGTGCATGATCAGCCACGTGATCAGTGCATGATCAGCCACGTGATCAGTATGACCAGCCACGTGATCAGTGCATGATAGCCACGTGATCAGTGCATGATCAGTCACGTGATCAGTGCATGATCAGTCACGTGATCAGTGCATGATCAGCCACGTGATCAGTGCATGATCAGCCACGTGATCAGTGCATGATCAGTCACGTGATCAGTGCATGATCAGTCACGTGATCAGTGCATGATAGCTACGTGATCAGTGCATGATCAGCCACGTGATCAGTGCATGATAGCCACGTGATCAGTGCATGATCAGCCACGTGATCAGTGCATGATCAGTCATGTGTCAGTGCATGATAGCACGTGATCAGTGCATGATCAGCCGTGATCAGTGCATGATCAGCCACGTGATCAGTGCATGATAGCCACGTGATCAGTGCATGATCAGTCACGTGATCAGTGCATGATCAGCCACGTGATCAGTGCATGATCAGCCACGTGATCAGTGCATGATCAGCCACGTGATCAGTGCATGATCAGTCACGTGATCAGTGCATGATCAGCCACGTGATCAGTGCATGATAGCCACGTGATCAGTGCATGATCAGTCACGTGATCAGTGTATGATCAGCCACGTGAACAGTGCATGCTCAGTCACGTGATCAGGGCGTGCTGAGCTGCGTGATTACTGTCTGCTCATCTGCTTGACAATTGCCAGCTGAGCTGCACGATTCCTGCCTGTCATCTGCTTGACAATTGCCAGCTGTGCTGCATAATTCCTGCCTGCTCAGCTGCTTGATTATTGCCAGCTGAGCAGCATGATTTCTCACAGCTGAGTTCCATGATTATTGCCTGCTGACTGAATCCTGCTCAGCTCTTTGTTCATTGCCTCCAGAGGCACATGATCAGTGTATGATACCAAACATGATCAGCGCATGATCAGTCACATGATCAGTGCATGATAAGCCACGTGATCAGTGCATGATCAGTCACGTGATCAGTGCATGATCAGTCCGTGATCAGTGCATGATCAGTGCATGATCAGCCACGTGATCAGTGCATGATAGCCACGTGATCAGTGCATGATCAGTCACGTGATCAGTGCATGATCAGCCACGTGATCAGTGCATGATCAGTCACGTGATCAGTGCATGATCAGTCACGTGATCAGTGCATGATAGCCACGTGATCAGTGCATGATCAGCCACGTGATCAGTGCATGATCAGCCACGTGATCAGTGCATGATCAGTCACGTGATCAGTGCATGATCAGCCACGTGATCAGTGCATGATCAGCCACGTGATCAGTGCATGATCAGCCACGTGATCAGTGCATGATAGCCACGTGATCAGTGCATGATCAGTCACGTGATCAGTGCATGATCAGCCACGTGATCAGTGCATGATCAGTCACGTGATCAGTGCATGATCAGTCACGTGATCAGTGCATGATCAGTCACGTGATCAGTGCATGATCAGCCACGTGATCAGTGCATGATCAGCCACGTGATCAGTGCATGATCAGTCACGTGATCAGTGCATGATCAGTCACGTGACCAGTACATGGTAGCTACGTGATCAGTGCATGATCAGCCACGTGATCAGTGCATGATAGCCACGTGATCAGTGCATGATAGCCACGTGATCAGTGCATGATCAGTCACGTGATCGTGCATGATCAGCCACGTGATCAGTGCATGATAGCCACGTGATCAGTGCATGATAGCCACGTGATCAGTGCATGATCAGTCACGTGATCAGTGTGTGATCAGCCACGTGATCAGTGCATGATCAGCCACGTGATCAGTGCATGATCATTACGTGATCAGTGCATGATCAGTCACGTGACCAGTGCATGGTTGCTACGTGATCAGTGCATGATCAGCCACGTGATCAGTGCATGATAGCCACGTGATCAGTGCATGATCAGTCACGTGATCAGTGCATGATCAGTCACGTGATCAGTGCATGATCATTCACGTGATCAGTGCATGATCAGTCACGTGACCAGTATATGGTAGCTACGTGATCATTGCATGATCAGCCACGTGAGCAGTGCATGATAGCCACGTGATCAGTGCATGATCAGTTACGTGATCAGTGTATGATCAGCCACGTGATCAGTGCATGAGTGCCACGTGATCAGTGCATGATAGTCACGTGACAGTGCATGATCAGCCACGTGATCAGTGCATGATCAGCCACGTGATCAGTGCATGATAGCCACGTGATCAGTGCATGATCAGTTACGTGATCAGTGCATGATCAGCCACGTGATCAGTGCATGATCAGACACGTGATCAGTGTATGATCAGCCACGTGATCAGTGCATGATATCCACGTGATCAGTGCATGATCAGTCACGTGATCAGTGCATGATCAGTCACGTGATCAGTGCATGATCAGCCACGTGATCAGTGCATGATAGCCACGTGATCAGTGCATGATCAGTCACGTGATCAGTGCATGATCAGTCACGTGATCAGTGCATGATCAGCCACGTGATCAGTGCATGATCAATTACGTGATCAGTGCATGATCAGTCACGTGACCAGTACATGGTAGCTACGTGATCATTGCATGATCAGCCACGTGATCAGTGCATGATAGCCACGTGATCAGTGCATGATCAGTCACGTGATCAGTGCATGATCAGTCACGTGATCAGTGCATGATCAGTTACGTGATCAGTGCATGATCAGTCACGTGATCAGTGCATGTAGCTACGTGATCAGTGCATGATCAGCCACGTGATCAGTGCATGATAGCCACGTGATCAGTGCATGATCAGCACGTGATCAGTGCATGATCAGCCACGTGATCAGTGCATGATCAGCCACGTGATCAGTGCATGATCAGCCACGTGATCAGTGCATGATACCACGTGATCAGTGCATGATCAGTCACGTGATCAGTGCATGATCAGCCACGTGATCAGTGCATGATCAGCCACGTGATCAGTGCATGATCAGTCACGTGATCAGTGCATGATCAGTCACGTGATCAGTGCATGATCAGCCACGTGATCAGTGCATGATCAGCCACGTGATCAGTGCATGATAGCCACGTGATCAGTGCATGATCAGTCACGTGATCAGTGCATGATCAGTCACGTGATCAGTGCATGATCAGCCACGTGATCAGTGCATGATAGCCACGTGATCAGTGCATGATCAGCCACGTGATCAGTGCATGATCAGTCACGTGATCAGTGCATGATAGCTGCGTGATCAGTGCATGATCAGCCACGTGATCAGTGCATGATAGCCACGTGATCAGTGCATGATCAGTCACGTGATCAGTGCATGATCAGCCACGTGATCAGTGCATGATCAGTCACGTGATCAGTGCATGATATAGACGTGATCAGTGCATGATCAGTCACGTGATCAGTGCATGATCAGCCACGTGATCAGTGCATGATCAGTCACGTGATCAGTGCATGATCAGCCACGTGATCAGTGCATGATCAGTCATGTGTCAGTGCATGATAGCCCGTGATCAGTGCATGATCAGTCACGTGATCAGTGCATGATCAGCCACGTGATCAGTGCATGATAGCCACGTGATCAGTGCATGATCAGCCACGTGATCAGTGCATGATCAGCCACGTGATCAGTGCATGATCAGCCAGTGATCAGTGCATGATAGCCACGTGATCAGTGCATGATCAGTCACGTGATCAGTGCATGATCAGCCACGTGATCAGTGCATGATCAGCCACGTGATCAGTGCATGATCAGTCACGTGATCAGTGCATGATCAGTCACGTGATCAGTGCATGTAGCTACGTGATCAGTGCATGATCAGCCACGTGATCAGTGCATGATAGCCACGTGATCAGTGCATGATCAGTCACGTGATCAGTGCATGATCAGTCACGTGATCAGTGCATGATCAGTCACGTGATCAGTGCATGATCAGTCACGTGATCAGTGCATGATCAGTCACGTGATCAGTGCATGGTAGCTACGTGATCAGTGCATGATCAGCCACGTGATCAGTGCATGATAGCCACGTGATCAGTGCATGATCAGTCACGTGATCAGTGCATGATCAGCCACGTGATCAGTGCATGATCAGTCACGTGATCAGTGCATGATATCCGTGATCAGTGCATGATCAGTCACGTGATCAGTGCATGATCAGCCACGTGATCAGTGCATGATAGCCACGTGATCAGTGCATGATAGCCACGTGATCAGTGCATGATCAGTCACGTGATCAGTGCATGATCAGCCACGTGATCAGTGCATGATAGCCACGTGATCAGTGCATGATCAGTCACGTGATCAGTGCATGATCAGTCACGTGATCAGTGCATGATCAGCCACGTGATCAGTGCATGATCAGTCACGTGATCAGTGCATGATCAGTCACGTGATCAGTGCATGATCAGTCACGTGATCAGTGCATGATCAGCCACGTGATCAGTGCATGATAGCCACGTGATCAGTGCATGATCAGTCACGTGATCAGTGCATGATCAGTCACGTGATCAGTGCATGATCAGCCACGTGATCAGTGCATGATCAGCCACGTGATCAGTGCATGATCAGTTACGTGATCAGTGCATGATCAGCCACGTGATCAGTGCATGATCAGTCACGTGATCAGTGCATGATATGTCACGTGACAGGTGTGTGATCAGCCACGTGATCAGTGCATGATCAGCCACGTGATCAGTGCATGATAGCCACGTGATCAGTGCATGATCAGTTACGTGAGCAGTGTATGATCAGCCACGTGATCAGTGCATGGTCAGACACGTGATCAGTGTATGATCAGCCACGTGATCAGTGCATGATCAGTCACGTGATCAGTGTATGATCAGCCACGTGAACAGTGCATGCTCAGTCACGTGATCAGGGCCTGCTGAGCTGCGTGATTACTGTCTGCTCATCTGCTTGACAATTGCCAGCTGAGCTGCACGATTCCTGCCTGTCATCTGCTTGACAATTGCCAGCTGTGCTGCGTAATTCCTGCCTGCTCAGCTGCTTGATTATTGCCAGCTGAGCAGCATGATTCCTCACACCTGAGTTCCATGATTATTGCCTGCTGACTGTTTGATTCGTGCCTACTCAGCTCTTTGTTTATTGCCTCCAGAGGCACATGATCAGTGTATGATAGCAAACATGATCAGCGCATGATCAGTCACATGATCAGCGCCATTAAGTCACGTGATCACTACATGATAGTCATGTGATCAGTCCATGCTCAGTCACGGTATCAGTGCATGATCAGCCACGTGATCAGTGCATGATCTGTCACATGATTAGTGTATGATCATCCACGTGATCAGTGCATGGGCAGTCATGTGATCAGTGCATGATATAGACGTGATCAGTGCATGATCAGTCACGTGATCAGTGCATGATAGCCACGTGATCAGTGCATGATCAGTCACGTGATCAGTGCATGATCAGTCACGTGACCAGTACATGGTAGCTACGTGATCATTGCATGATCAGCCACGTGAGCAGTGCATGATAGCCACGTGATCAGTGCATGATCAGTCACGTGATCAGTGCATGATCAGTCACGTGATCAGTGCATGATCATTTACGTGATCAGTGCATGATCAGTCACGTGACCAGTGCATGATAGCCACGTGATCAGTGCATGACAGCCACGTGATCAGTGCATGATAGCCACGTGATCAGTGCATGATCAGTCACGTGATCAGTGTATGATCAGCCACGTGATCAGTGCATGAGTGCCACGTGATCAGTGCATGTTATATCACGTGACAGTGTGTGATCAGCCACGTGACAGTGCATGATCAGCCACGTGATCAGTGCATGATAGCCACGTGATCAGTGCATGATCAGTTACGTGATCAGTGTATGATCAGCCACGTGATCAGTGCATGGTCAGACACGTGATCAGTGTATGATCAGCCACGTGATCAGTGCATGATATCCACGTGATCAGTGCATGATCATCACGTGATCAGTGTATGATCAGCCACGTGAACAGTGCATGCTCAGTCACGTGATCAGGGCCTGCTGAGCTGCGTGATTACTGTCTGCTCATCTGCTTGACAATTGCCAGCTGAGCTGCATGATTCCTGCCTGTCATCTGCTTGACAATTGCCAGCTGTGCTGCGTAATTCCTGCCTGCTCAGCTGCTTGATTATTGCCAGCTGAGCAGCATGATTCCTCACAGCTGAGTTCCATGATTATTGCCTGCTGACTGTTTGATTCGTGCCTACTCAGCTCTTTGTTTATTGCCTCCAGAGGCACATGATCAGTGTATGATAGCAAACATGATCAGCGCATGATCAGTCACATGATCAGCGCCATTAAGTCACGTGATCACTACATGATAGTCATGTGATCAGTCCATGCTCAGTCACGGTATCAGTGCATGATCAGCCACGTGATCAGTGCATGATCAGTCACGTGATCAGTGCATGATCAGCCACGTGATCAGTGCATGATCAGCCAGTGATCAGTGCATGATCAGTTACGTGATCAGTGCATGATCAGCCACGTGATCAGTGCATGATCAGTCACGTGATCAGTGCATGATCAGTCACGTGACAGGTGTGTGATCAGCCACGTGATCAGTGCATGATCAGCCACGTGATCAGTGCATGATAGCCACGTGATCAGTGCATGATCAGTCACGTGATCAGTGCATGATCAGCCACGTGATCAGTGCATGATCAGACACGTGATCAGTGCATGATCAGCCACGTGATCAGTGCATGATCAGTCACGTGATCAGTGTATGATCAGCCACGTGAACAGTGCATGCTCAGTCACGTGATCAGGGCCTGCTGAGCTGCGTGATTACTGTCTGCTCATCTGCTTGACAATTGCCAGCTGAGCTGCACGATTCCTGCCTGTCATCTGCTTGACAATTGCCAGCTGTGCTGCGTAATTCCTGCCTGCTCAGCTGCTTGATTATTGCCAGCTGAGCAGCATGATTCCACACACCTGAGTTCCATGATTATTGCCTGCTGACTGTTTGATTCGTGCCTACTCAGCTCTTTGTTTATTGCCTCCAGAGGCACATGATCAGTGTATGATAGCAAACATGATCAGCGCATGATCAGTCACATGATCAGTGCCATTAAGTCACGTGATCAGTACATGATAGTCATGTGATCAGTCCATGCTCAGTCACGGTATCAGTGCATGATCAGCCACGTGATCAGTGCATGATCAGTCACGTGATTAGTGTATGATCATCACGTGATCAGTGCATGATCAGTCATGTGATCAGTGCATGATCAGTCACGTGATCAGTGCATGATCAGTCACGTGATCAGTGCATGATAGCCACGTGATCAGTGCATGATCAGCCACGTGATAGTGCATGATCAGCCACGTGATCAGTGCATGATCAGTCACGTGATCAGTGCATGATCAGCCACGTGATCAGTGCATGATAGCCACGTGATCAGTGCATGATCAGTCACGTGATCAGTGCATGATCAGTCACGTGATCAGTGCATGATCAGTCACGTGATCAGTGCATGATCAGCCACGTGATCAGTGCATGATCAGTCACGTGATCAGTGCATGATAGCCACGTGATCAGTGCATGATCAGCCACGTGATCAGTGCATGATAGCCACGTGATCAGTGCATGATCAGTCACGTGATCAGTGCATGATCAGCCACGTGATCAGTGCATGATCAGTCACGTGATCAGCATGATATAGACGTGATCAGTGCATGATCAGTCACGTGATCAGTGCATGATCAGCCACGTGATCAGTGCATGATAGCCACGTGATCAGTGCATGATAGCCACGTGATCAGTGCATGATCAGTCACGTGATCAGTGCATGATCAGCCACGTGATCAGTGCATGATAGCCACGTGATCAGTGCATGATCATCACGTGATCAGTGCATGATCAGTCACGTGATCAGTGCATGATCAGCCACGTGATCAGTGCATGATCAGCCACGTGATCAGTGCATGATCAGTCACGTGATCAGTGCATGATCAGTCACGTGATCAGTGCATGATCAGTCACGTGATCAGTGCATGATCAGTCACGTGATCAGTGCATGATCAGCCACGTGATCAGTGCATGATAGCCACGTGATCAGTGCATGATCAGTCACGTGATCAGTGCATGATCAGCCACGTGATCAGTGCATGATCAGCCACGTGATCAGTGCATGATCAGCCACGTGATCAGTGCATGATCAGCCACGTGATCAGTGCATGATCAGTCACGTGATCAGTGCATGATCATTCACGTGATCAGTGCATGATCAGTCACGTGACCAGTATATGGTAGCTACGTGATCATTGCATGACAGCCACGTGATCAGTGCATGATAGCCACGTGATCAGTGCATGATCAGTCACGTGATCAGTGTATGATCAGCCACGTGATCAGTGCATGAGTGCCACGTGATCAGTGCATGATAGTCACGTGACAGTGTGTGATCAGCCACGTGATCAGTGCATGATCAGCCACGTGATCAGTGCATGATAGCCACGTGATCAGTGCATGATCAGTCACGTGATCAGTGTATGATCAGTCACGTGATCAGTGCATGGTAGCTACGTGATCAGTGCATGATCAGCCACGTGATCAGTGCATGATAGCCACGTGATCAGTGCATGATCAGTCACGTGATCAGTGCATGATCAGTCACGTGATCAGTGCATGATCAGTCACGTGATCAGTGCATGATCAGCCACGTGATCAGTGCATGATAGCCACGTGATCAGTGCATGATCAGTCACGTGATCAGTGCATGATCAGTCACGTGATCAGTGCATGATCAGCCACGTGATCAGTGCATGATCAGCCACGTGATCAGTGCATGATCAGCCACGTGATCAGTGCATGATCAGTCACGTGATCAGTGCATGATCAGTCACGTGACCAGTACATGGTAGCTACGTGATCAGTGCATGATCAGCCACGTGATCAGTGCATGATAGCCACGTGATCAGTGCATGATCAGTCACGTGATCAGTGCATGATCAGTCACGTGATCAGTGCATGATCAGCCACGTGATCAGTGCATGATCAGTCACGTGATCAGTGCATGATCAGCCACGTGATCAGTGCATGATAGCCACGTGATCAGTGCATGATCAGTCACGTGATCAGTGCATGATCAGTCACGTGATCAGTGCATGATCAGCCACGTGATCAGTGCATGATCAGCCACGTGATCAGTGCATGATCAATTACGTGATCAGTGCATGATCAGTCACGTGATCAGTGCATGATAGCTACGTGATCAGTGCATGATCAGCCACGTGATCAGTGCATGATAGCCACGTGATCAGTGCATGATAGCCACGTGATCAGTGCATGATCAGTCACGTGATCAGTGCATGATCAGCCACGTGATCAGTGCATGATATCCACGTGATCAGTGCATGATCAGCCACGTGATCAGTGCATGATAGCCACGTGATCAGTGCATGATCAGTCACGTGATCATGTGTGATCAGCCACGTGATCAGTGCATGATCAGCCACGTGATCAGTGCATGATCAATTACGTGATCAGTGCATGATCAGTCACGTGACCAGTACATGGTTGCTACGTGATCGTTGCATGATCAGCCACGTGATCAGTGCATGATAGCCACGTGATCAGTGCATGATCAGTCACGTGATCAGTGCATGATCAGTCACGTGATCAGTGCATGATCATTTACGTGATCAGTGCATGATCAGTCACGTGACCAGTATATGGTTGCTACGTGATCATTGCATGATCAGCCACGTGAGCAGTGCATGATAGCCACGTGATCAGTGCATGAGTCACGTGATCAGTGTATGATCAGCCACGTGATCAGTGCATGATGCCACGTGATCAGTGCATGATCAGTCACGTGACAGTGCATGATCAGCCACGTGATCAGTGCATGATCAGCCACGTGATCAGTGCATGATAGCCACGTGATCAGTGCATGATCAGTTACGTGATCAGTGTATGATCAGCCACGTGATCAGTGCATGAGTGCCACGTGATCAGTGCATGATAGTCACGTGACAGTGCATGATCAGCCACGTGATCAGTGCATGATCAGCCACGTGATCAGTGCATGATAGCCACGTGATCAGTGCATGATCAGTCACGTGATCAGTGTATGATCAGCCACGTGATCAGTGCATGATATCCAAGTGATCAGTGCATGATCATCACGTGATCAGTGTATGATCAGCCACGTGAACAGTGCATGCTCAGTCACGTGATCAGGGCCTGCTGAGCTGCGTGATTACTGTCTGCTCATCTGCTTGACAATTGCCAGCTGAGCTGCACGATTCCTGCCTGTCATCTGCTTGACAATTGCCAGCTGTGCTGCGTAATTCCTGCCTGCTCAGCTGCTTGATTATTGCCAGCTGAGCAGCATGATTCCTCACACCTGAGTTCCATGATTATTGCCTGCTGACTGTTTGATTCGTGCCTACTCAGCTCTTTGTTTATTGCCTCCAGAGGCACATGATCAGTGTATGATAGCAAACATGATCAGCGCATGATCAGTCACATGATCAGCGCCATTAAGTCACGTGATCACTACATGATAGTCATGTGATCAGTCCATGCTCAGTCACGGTATCAGTGCATGATCAGCCACGTGATCAGTGCATGATAGCCACGTGATCAGTGCATGATCAGCCACGTGATCAGTGCATGATCAGTCACGTGATCAGTGCATGATCAGCCACGTGATCAGTGCATGATCAGTCACGTGATCAGTGCATGATCAGCCACGTGATCAGTGCATGATCAGCCACGTGATCAGTGCATGATCAGTCACGTGATCAGTGCATGATCAGTCACGTGATCAGTGCATGATCAGCCACGTGATCAGTGCATGATCAGCCACGTGATCAGTGCATGATCAGTCACGTGATCAGTGCATGATCAGTCACGTGACCAGTACATGGTAGCTACGTGATCAGTGCATGATCAGCCACGTGATCAGTGCATGATAGCCACGTGATCAGTGCATGATCAGCCACGTGATCAGTGCATGATCAGTCACGTGATCAGTGCATGATCAGCCACGTGATCAGTGCATGATAGCCACGTGATCAGTGCATGATAGCCACGTGATCAGTGCATGATCAGTCACGTGATCATGTGTGATCAGCCACGTGATCAGTGCATGATCAGCCACGTGATCAGTGCATGATCAATTACGTGATCAGTGCATGATCAGTCACGTGACCAGTACATGGTTGCTACGTGATCGTTGCATGATCAGCCACGTGATCAGTGCATGATAGCCACGTGATCAGTGCATGATCAGTCACGTGATCAGTGCATGATCAGTCACGTGATCAGTGCATGATCATTCACGTGATCAGTGCATGATCAGTCACGTGATCAGTGCATGGTAGCTACGTGATCATTGCATGACAGCCACGTGATCAGTGCATGATAGCCACGTGATCAGTGCATGATCAGCCACGTGATCAGTGCATGATCAGTCACGTGATCAGTGCATGATCAGCCACGTGATCAGTGCATGATCAGTCACGTGATCAGTGCATGATCAGCCACGTGATCAGTGCATGATCAGCCACGTGATCAGTGCATGATCAGCCACGTGATCAGTGCATGATCAGTCACGTGATCAGTGCATGATCAGTCACGTGATCAGTGCATGGTAGCTACGTGATCAGTGCATGATCAGCCACGTGATCAGTGCATGATAGCCACGTGATCAGTGCATGATCAGTCACGTGATCAGTGCATGATCAGTCACGTGATCAGTGCATGATAGCCACGTGATCAGTGCATGATCAGTCACGTGATCAGTGCATGATCAGTCACGTGATCAGTGCATGGTAGTGCGTGATCATGCATGATCAGCCACGTGATCAGTGCATGATAGCCACGTGATCAGTGCATGATCAGTCACGTGATCAGTGCATGATCAGTCACGTGATCAGTGCATGATCAGCCACGTGATCAGTGCATGATCAGTTACGTGATCAGTGCATGATCAGTCACGTGATCAGTGCATGATAGCCACGTGATCAGTGCATGATCAGCCACGTGATCAGTGCATGATAGCCACGTGATCAGTGCATGATAGCCACGTGATCAGTGCATGATCAGTCACGTGATCAGTGTGATCAGCCACGTGATCAGTGCATGATATCCACGTGATCAGTGCATGATCAGCCACGTGATCAGTGCATGATCAGCCACGTGATCAGTGCATGATCAATTACGTGATCAGTGCATGATCAGTCACGTGACCAGTACATGGTTGCTACGTGATCATTGCATGATCAGCCACGTGAGCAGTGCATGATAGCCACGTGATCAGTGCATGATCAGTCACGTGATCAGTGCATGATCAGTCACGTGATCAGTGCATGATCATTTACGTGATCAGTGCATGATCAGTCACGTGACCAGTATATGGTAGCTACGTGATCATTGCATGACAGCCACGTGAGCAGTGCATGATAGCCACGTGATGTGCATGAGTTACGTGATCAGTGTATGATCAGCCACGTGATCAGTGCATGAGTGCCACGTGATCAGTGCATGATAGTCACGTGACAGTGTGTGATCAGCCACGTGATCAGTGCATGATCAGCCACGTGATCAGTGCATGATAGCCACGTGATCAGTGCATGATCAGTTACGTGATCAGTGCATGATCAGCCACGTGATCAGTGCATGATCAGACACGTGATCAGTGCATGATCAGCCACGTGATCAGTGCATGATATCCACGTGATCAGTGCATGATCATCACGTGATCAGTGCATGATCAGCCACGTGATCAGTGCATGATCAGTCACGTGATCAGTGCATGATCAGTCACGTGATCAGTGCATGATCGCCACGTGATCAGTGCATGATCAGTCACGTGATCAGTGCATGATCATTCACGTGACCAGTACATGGTAGCTACATGATCAGTGCATGATCAGCCACGTGATCAGTGCATGATAGCCACGTGATCAGTGCATGATCAGTCACGTGATCAGTGCATGATCAGTCACGTGATCAGTGCATGATCAGCCACGTGATCAGTGCATGATCAGTCACGTGATCAGTGCATGATCAGCCACGTGATCAGTGCATGATCAGTCACGTGATCAGTGCATGATCAGTCACGTGATCAGTGCATGATCAGTCACGTGATCAGTGCATGATCAGCCACGTGATCAGTGCATGATCAGCCACGTGATCAGTGCATGATAGCCACGTGATCAGTGCATGATCAGTCACGTGATCAGTGCATGATCAGTCACGTGATCGTGCATGATCAGCCACGTGATCAGTGCATGATCAGCCACGTGATCAGTGCATGATCAGTTACGTGATCAGTGCATGATCAGTCACGTGATCAGTGCATGATAGCTACGTGATCAGTGCATGATCAGCCACGTGATCAGTGCATGATAGCCACGTGATCAGTGCATGATAGCCACGTGATCAGTGCATGATAGCCACGTGATCAGTGCATGATCAGTCACGTGATACATGTGTGATCAGCCACGTGATCAGTGCATGATGAGCCACGTGATCAGTGCATGATCAATTACGTGATCAGTGCATGATCAGTCACGTGACCAGTACATGGTTGCTACGTGATCATTGCATGATCAGCCACGTGAGCAGTGCATGATAGCCACGTGATCAGTGCATGATCAGTCACGTGATCAGTGCATGATCAGTCACGTGAACAGTGCATGATCATTTACGTGATCTGTGCATGATCAGTCACGTGACCAGTATATGGTAGCTACGTGATCATTCCATGACGAGCCACGTGAGCAGTGCATGATAGCCACGTGATGTGTGCATGATCAGTTACGTGAGCAGAGTATGATCAGCCACGTGATCAGTGCATGAGTGCCACGTGATCAGTGCATGATATGTCACGTGACAGGTGTGTGATCAGCCACGTGAACAGTGCATGTTCAGCCACGTGATCAGTGCATGATAGCCACGTGATCAGTGCATGATCAGTTACGTGAGCAGTGTATGATCAGCCACGTGATCAGTGCATGGTCAGACACGTGAACAGTGTATGATCAGCCACGTGATCAGTGCATGATATCCAAGTGATCAGTGCATGATCATCACGTGATCAGTGTATGATCAGCCACGTGAACAGTGCATGCTCAGTCACGTGATCAGGGCCTGCTGAGCTGCGTGATTACTGTCTGCTCATCTGCTTGACAATTGCCAGCTGAGCTGCATGATTCCTGCCTGTCATCTGCTTGACAATTGCCAGCTGTGCTGCGTAATTCCTGCCTGCTCAGCTGCTTGATTATTGCCAGCTGAGCAGCATGATTCCTCACACCTGAGTTCCATGATTATTGCCTGCTGACTGTTTGATTCGTGCCTACTCAGCTCTTTGTTTATTGCCTCCAGAGGCACATGATCAGTGTATGATAGCAAACATGATCAGTGCATGATCAGTCACATGATCAGCCATTAAGTCACGTGATCACTACATGATAGTCATGTGATCAGTCCATGCTCAGTCACGGTATCAGTGCATGATCAGCCACGTGATCAGTGCATGATCAGCCACGTGATCAGTGCATGATCAGTCACGTGATCAGTGCATGCTGAGCTGCGTGATTACTGTCTGCTCATCTGCTTGACAATTGCCAGCTGAGCTGCATGATTCCTGCCTGTCATCTGCTTGATCATTGCCACCTGTGCTGCGTAATTCCTGCCTGCTCATCTACTTGATTATTGCCAGCTGAGCAGCATGATTTCTCAGAGCTGAGTTCCATGATTATAGCCTGCTGACTGATTCCTGCCTACTCAGCTCTATGTTCATTGCCTCCAGAGGCACATGATCAGTGTATGACACCAAACATGATCAGCACATGATCAGTCACATGATCAGTGCATGATAAGCCACGTGATCAGTGCATGATCAGTCACGTGATCAGTGCATGATCAGTCACGTGACCAGTGCATGGTAGCTACGTGATCAGTGCATGATCAGCCACGTGATCAGTGCATGATAGCCACGTGATCAGTGCATGATCAGTCACGTGATCAGTGCATGATCAGTCACGTGATCAGTGCATGATCAGTCACGTGATCAGTGCATGATCAATCACGTGATCAGTGCATGATCAGTCACGTGATCAGTGCATGATAGCTACGTGATCAGTGCATGATCAGCCACGTGATCAGTGCATGATAGCCACGTGATCAGTGCATGATAGCCACGTGATCAGTGCATGATCAGTCACGTGATCAGTGCATGATCAGCCACGTGATCAGTGCATGATATCCACGTGATCAGTGCATGATAGCCACGTGATCAGTGCATGATAGTCACGTGATCAGTGCATGATCAGTCACGTGATCAGTGCATGATCAGCCACGTGATCAGTGCATGATCAGCCACGTGATCAGTGCATGATCAATCACGTGATCAGTGCATGATCAGTCACGTGATCAGTGCATGATAGCCACGTGATCAGTGCATGATCAGCCACGTGATCAGTGCATGATAGCCACGTGATCAGTGCATGATCAGCCACGTGATCAGTGCATGATCAGTCACGTGATCAGTGCATGATCAGCCACGTGATCAGTGCATGATCAGCCACGTGATCAGTGCATGATAGCCACGTGATCAGTGCATGATCAGTCACGTGATCAGTGCATGATCAGTCACGTGATCAGTGTGTGATCAGCCACGTGATCAGTGCATGATCAGCCACGTGATCAGTGCATGATCAGTCACGTGATCAGTGCATGATCAGTCACGTGATCAGTGCATGATAGCCACGTGATCAGTGCATGATCAGCCACGTGATCAGTGCATGATAGCCACGTGATCAGTGCATGATAGCCACGTGATCAGTGCATGATCAGTCACGTGATCAGTGTGTGATCAGCCACGTGATCAGTGCATGATGAGCCACGTGATCAGTGCATGATCAATTACGTGATCAGTGCATGATCAGTCACGTGACCAGTACATGGTTGCTACGTGATCATTGCATGATCAGCCACGTGAGCAGTGCATGATAGCCACGTGATCAGTGCATGATCAGTCACGTGATCAGTGCATGATCAGTCACGTGAACAGTGCATGATCATTCACGTGATCAGTGCATGATCAGTCACGTGACCAGTATATGGTAGCTACGTGATCATTCCATGACAGCCACGTGAGCAGTGCATGATAGCCACGTGATGTGTGCATGATCAGTTACGTGAGCAGAGTATGATCAGCCACGTGATCAGTGCATGAGTGCCACGTGATCAGTGCATGATATGTCACGTGACAGGTGTGTGATCAGCCACGTGAACAGTGCATGTTCAGCCACGTGATCAGTGCATGATAGCCACGTGATCAGTGCATGATCAGTTACGTGAGCAGTGTATGATCAGCCACGTGATCAGTGCATGGTCAGACACGTGAACAGTGTATGATCAGCCACGTGATCAGTGCATGATATCCAAGTGATCAGTGCATGATCATCACGTGATCAGTGTATGATCAGCCACGTGAACAGTGCATGCTCAGTCACGTGATCAGGGCCTGCTGAGCTGCGTGATTACTGTCTGCTCATCTGCTTGACAATTGCCAGCTGTGCTGCGTAATTCCTGCCTGCTCAGCTGCTTGATTATTGCCAGCTGAGCAGCATGATTCCTCACACCTGAGTTCCATGATTATTGCCTGCTGACTGTTTGATTCGTGCCTACTCAGCTCTTTGTTTATTGCCTCCAGAGGCACATGATCAGTGTATGATAGCAAACATGATCAGCGCATGATCAGTCACATGATCAGCGCCATTAAGTCACGTGATCACTACATGATAGTCATGTGATCAGTCCATGCTCAGTCACGGTATCAGTGCATGATCAGCCACGTGATCAGTGCATGATCAGCCACGTGATCAGTGCATGATAGCCATGTGATCAGTGCATGATCAGTCACGTGATCAGTGCATGATCAGCACGTGATCAGTGCATGATCAGCCACGTGATCAGTGCATGATCAGTCACCTGATGGGTGTATGATCAGTCACGTGACCAGTACATGGTAGCTACATGATCATTGCATGATCAGCCACGTGAGTAGTGCATGATAGCCACGTGATCAGTGCATGATCAGTCACGTGATCAGTGCATGATCAGTCCACGTGATCAGTGCATGTCAGTCATGTGTCAGTGCATGATAGCCCGTGATCAGTGCATGATCAGTCCCGTGATCAGTGCATGATCAGCCACGTGATCAGTGCATGATCAGCCACGTGATCAGTGCATGATCAGTCACGTGATCAGTGCATGATCAGTCACGTGATCAGTGCATGATCAGTCACGTGATCAGTGTATGATCAGCCACGTGATCAGTGCATGATCAGTCACGTGATCAGGGCCTGCTGAGCTGCGTGATTACTGTCTGCTCATCTGCTTGACAATTGCCAGCTGAGCTGCACGATTCCTGCCTGTCATCTGCTTGACAATTGCCACCTGTGCTGCGTAATTCCTGCCTGCTCATCTAGTTGATTATTGCCAGCTGAGCAGCATGATTTCTCAGAGCTGAGTTCCATGATTATAGCCTGCTGACTGATTCCTGCCTACTCAGCTCTATGTTCATTGCCTCCAGAGGCACATGATCAGTGTATGACACCAAACATGATCAGCACATGATCAGTCACATGATCAGTGCATGATCAGCCACGTGATCAGTGCATGATCAATTACGTGATCAGTGCATGATCAGTCACGTGACCAGTACATGGTAGCTGCGTGATCAGTGCATGATCAGCCACGTGAGCAGTGCATGATAGCCACGTGATCAGTGCATGATCAGTCACGTGATCAGTGCATGATCAGTCACGTGATCAGTGCATGATCAGTCACGTGATCAGTGCATGATAGCTACGTGATCAGTGCATGATCAGCCACGTGATCAGTGCATGTAGCCACGTGATCAGTGCATGATAGCCACGTGATCAGTGCATGATCAGTCACGTGATCAGTGCATGATCAGCCACGTGATCAGTGCATGATAGCCACGTGATCAGTGCATGATCAGTCACGTGATCAGTGCATGATCAGTCACGTGATCAGTGCATGATCAGCCACGTGATCAGTGCATGATCAGCCACGTGATCAGTGCATGATCAGCCACGTGATCAGTGCATGATCAGCCACGTGATCAGTGCATGATCAGCCACGTGATCAGTGCATGGTCAGACACGTGATCAGTGTATGATCAGCCACGTGATCAGTGCATGATATCCAAGTGATCAGTGCATGATCAGTCACGTGATCAGTGTATGATCAGCCACGTGAACAGTGCATGCTCAGTCACGTGATCAGGGCCTGCTGAGCTGCGTGATTACTGTCTGCTCATCTGCTTGACAATTGCCAGCTGAGCTGCACGATTCCTGCCTGTCATCTGCTTGACAATTGCCAGCTGTGCTGCGTAATTCCTGCCTGCTCAGCTGCTTGATTATTGCCAGCTGAGCAGCATGATTCCTCACAGCTGAGTTCCATGATTATTGCCTGCTGACTGATTCGTGCCTACTCAGCTCTTTGTTCATTGCCTCCAGAGGCACATGATCAGTGTATGATAGCAAACATGATCAGCGCATGATCAGTCACATGATCAGTGCATGATTAGCCACGTGATCAGTGCATGATCAGTCATGTGATCAGTGCATGATCAGTCACGTGATCAGTGCATGAGCTGCGTGATCAGTGCATGATCAGCCACGTGATCAGTGCATGATAGCCACGTGATCAGTGCATGATCAGTCACGTGATCAGTGCATGATCAGTCAGTGATCAGTGCATGATCAGTCACGTGATCAGTGCATGATAGCCACGTGATCAGTGCATGATCAGCCACGTGATCAGTGCATGATAGCCACGTGATCAGTGCATGATAGCCAGTGATCAGTGCATGATCAGTCACGTGATCAGTGCATGATCAGCCACGTGATCAGTGCATGATCAGTCACGTGATCAGTGCATGATCAGCCACGTGATCAGTGCATGATCAGTCACGTGATCAGTGCATGATCAGTCACGTGATCAGTGCATGATAGCCACGTGATCAGTGCATGATCAGCCACGTGATCAGTGCATGATAGCCACGTGATCAGTGCATGATCAGTCACGTGATCAGTGCATGATCAGTCACGTGATCAGTGCATGATCAGTCACGTGATCAGTGCATGATCAGCCACGTGATCAGTGCATGATAGCCACGTGATCAGTGCATGATCAGTCACGTGATCAGTGCATGATCAGTCACGTGATCAGTGCATGATCAGCCACGTGATCAGTGCATGATCAGTCACGTGATCAGTGCATGATCAGTCACGTGACGTGTATATGGTAGCTACGTGATCATTGCATGATCAGCCACGTGATCAGTGCATGATAGCCACGTGATCAGTGCATGATCAGTCACGTGATCAGTGCATGATCAGTCACGTGATCAGTGCATGGTAGCTGCGTGATCAGTGCATGATCAGCCACGTGATCAGTGCATGATAGCCACGTGATCAGTGCATGATCAGCCACGTGATCAGTGCATGATCAGTCACGTGATCAGTGCATGATCAGCCACGTGATCAGTGCATGATCAGCCACGTGATCAGTGCATGTCAGCCACGTGATCAGTGCATGATCAGCCACGTGATCAGTGCATGATCAGTCACGTGATCAGTGCATGATCAGTCACGTGATCAGTGTATGATCAGCCACGTGAACAGTGCATGCTCAGTCACGTGATCAGGGCCTGCTGAGCTGCGTGATTACTGTCTGCTCATCTGCTTGACAATTGCCAGCTGAGCTGCACGATTCCTGCCTGTCATCTGCTTGACAATTGCCAGCTGTGCTGCGTAATTCCTGCCTGCTCAGCTGCTTGATTATTGCCAGCTGAGCAGCATGATTCCTCACAGCTGAGTTCCATGATTATTGCCTGCTGACTGATTCGTGCCTACTCAGCTCTTTGTTCATTGCCTCCAGAGGCACATGATCAGTGTATGACACCAAACATGATCAGCACATGATCAGTCACATGATCAGTGCATGATAAGCCACGTGATCAGTGCATGATCAGTCATGTGATCAGTGCATGATCAGTCATGTGACAGTGCATGGTAGCTGCGTGATCAGTGCATGATCAGCCACGTGATCAGTGCATGATAGCCACGTGATCAGTGCATGATCAGTCACGTGATCAGTGCATGATCAGTCACGTGATCAGTGCATGATCAGTCACGTGATCAGTGCATGATCAATTACGTGATCAGTGCATGATCAGTCACGTGATCAGTGCATGGTAGCTACGTGATCAGTGCATGATCAGCCACGTGATCAGTGCATGATAGCCACGTGATCAGTGCATGATAGCCACGTGATCAGTGCATGATCAGTCACGTGATCGTGTGTGATCAGCCACGTGATCAGTGCATGATAGCCACGTGATCAGTGCATGATAGCCACGTGATCAGTGCATGATCAGTCACGTGATCAGTGCATGATCAGTCACGTGATCAGTGCATGATCAGCCACGTGATCAGTGCATGATCAGCCACGTGATCAGTGCATGATCAATCACGTGATCAGTGCATGATCAGTCACGTGATCAGTGCATGATAGCTACGTGATCAGTGCATGATCAGCCACGTGATCAGTGCATGATAGCCACGTGATCAGTGCATGATAGCCACGTGATCAGTGCATGATAGCCACGTGATCAGTGCATGATCAGTCACGTGATACATGTGTGATCAGCCACGTGATCAGTGCATGATGAGCCACGTGATCAGTGCAGGATCAATTACGTGATCAGTGCATGATCAGTCACGTGACCAGTACATGGTTGCTACGTGATCATTGCATGATCAGCCACGTGAGCAGTGCATGATAGCCACGTGATCAGTGCATGATCAGTCACGTGATCAGTACATGATCAGTCACGTGAACAGTGCATGATCATTTACGTGATCTGTGCATGATCAGTCACGTGACCAGTATATGGTAGCTACGTGATCATTCCATGACAGCCACGTGAGCAGTGCATGATAGCCACGTGATGTGTGCATGATCAGTTACGTGAGCAGAGTATGATCAGCCACGTGATCAGTGCATGAGTGCCACGTGATCAGTGCATGATATGTCACGTGACAGGTGTGTGATCAGCCACGTGAACAGTGCATGTTCAGCCACGTGATCAGTGCATGATAGCCACGTGATCAGTGCATGATCAGTTACGTGAGCAGTGTATGATCAGCCACGTGATCAGTGCATGGTCAGACACGTGAACAGTGTATGATCAGCCACGTGATCAGTGCATGATATCCAAGTGATCAGTGCATGATCATCACGTGATCAGTGTATGATCAGCCACGTGAACAGTGCATGCTCAGTCACGTGATCAGGGCCTGCTGAGCTGCGTGATTACTGTCTGCTCATCTGCTTGACAATTGCCAGCTGTGCTGCGTAATTCCTGCCTGCTCAGCTGCTTGATTATTGCCAGCTGAGCAGCATGATTCCTCACACCTGAGTTCCATGATTATTGCCTGCTGACTGTTTGATTCGTGCCTACTCAGCTCTTTGTTTATTGCCTCCAGAGGCACATGATCAGTGTATGATAGCAAACATGATCAGCGCATGATCAGTCACATGATCAGCGCCATTAAGTCACGTGATCACTACATGATAGTCATGTGATCAGTCCATGCTCAGTCACGGTATCAGTGCATGATCAGCCACGTGATCAGTGCATGATCAGCCACGTGATCAGTGCATGATCAGCCACGTGATCAGTGCATGATCAGTCACGTGATCAGTGCATGATCAGCACGTGATCAGTGCATGATCAGCCACGTGATCAGTGCATGATCAGTCACCTGATGGGTGTATGATCAGTCACGTGACCAGTACATGGTAGCTACATGATCATTGCATGATCAGCCACGTGAGTAGTGCATGATAGCCACGTGATCAGTGCATGATCAGTCACGTGATCAGTGCATGATCAGTCCATGTGATCAGTGCATGTCAGTCATGTGTCAGTGCATGATAGCCACGTGATCAGTGCATGATCAGTCCCGTGATCAGTGCATGATCAGCCACGTGATCAGTGCATGATCAGCCACGTGATCAGTGCATGATCAGCCACGTGATCAGTGCATGATCAGTCACGTGATCAGTGCATGATCAGTCACGTGATCAGTGTATGATCAGCCACGTGATCAGTGCATGATCAGTCACGTGATCAGTGCCTGCTGAGCTGCGTGATTACTGTCTGCTCATCTGCTTGATCATTGCCAGCTGAGCTGCACGATTCCTGCCTGTCATCTGCTTGACAATTGCCACCTGTGCTGCGTAATTCCTGCCTGCTCATCTAGTTGATTATTGCCAGCTGAGCAGCATGATTTCTCAGAGCTGAGTTCCATGATTATAGCCTGCTGACTGATTCCTGCCTACTCAGCTCTATGTTCATTGCCTCCAGAGGCACATGATCAGTGTATGACACCAAACATGATCAGTGCATGATCAGTCACATGATCAGTGCATGATCAGCCACGTGATCAGTGCATGATCAATTACGTGATCAGTGCATGATCAGTCACGTGACCAGTACATGGTAGCTGCGTGATCAGTGCATGATCAGCCACGTGATCAGTGCATGATAGCCACGTGATCAGTGCATGATCAGTCACGTGATCAGTGCATGATCAGTCACGTGATCAGTGCATGATCAGTCACGTGATCAGTGCATGATAGCTACGTGATCAGTGCATGATCAGCCACGTGATCAGTGCATGTAGCCACGTGATCAGTGCATGATAGCCAGTGATCAGTGCATGATCAGTCACGTGATCAGTGCATGATCAGCCACGTGATCAGTGCATGATAGCCACGTGATCAGTGCATGATCAGTCACGTGATCAGTGCATGATCAGTCACGTGATCAGTGCATGATCAGCCACGTGATCAGTGCATGATCAGCCACGTGATCAGTGCATGATCAGCCACGTGATCAGTGCATGATCAGCCACGTGATCAGTGCATGATCAGCCACGTGATCAGTGCATGGTCAGACACGTGATCAGTGTATGATCAGCCACGTGATCAGTGCATGATATCCACGTGATCAGTGCATGATCAGTCACGTGATCAGTGTATGATCAGCCACGTGAACAGTGCATGCTCAGTCACGTGATCAGGGCCTGCTGAGCTGCGTGATTACTGTCTGCTCATCTGCTTGACAATTGCCAGCTGAGCTGCACGATTCCTGCCTGTCATCTGCTTGACAATTGCCAGCTGTGCTGCGTAATTCCTGCCTGCTCAGCTGCTTGATTATTGCCAGCTGAGCAGCATGATTTCTCAGAGCTGAGTTCCATGATTATTGCCTGCTGACTGATTCGTGCCTACTCAGCTCTTTGTTCATTGCCTCCAGAGGCACATGATCAGTGTATGATAGCAAACATGATCAGCGCATGATCAGTCACATGATCAGTGCATGATTAGCCACGTGATCAGTGCATGATCAGTCATGTGATCAGTGCATGATCAGTCACGTGATCAGTGCATGATAGCTACGTGATCAGTGCATGATCAGCCACGTGATCAGTGCATGATAGCCACGTGATCAGTGCATGATCAGTCACGTGATCAGTGCATGATCAGTCAGTGATCAGTGCATGATCAGTCACGTGATCAGTGCATGATAGCTACGTGATCAGTGCATGATCAGCCACGTGATCAGTGCATGATAGCCACGTGATCAGTGCATGATAGCCAGTGATCAGTGCATGATCAGTCACGTGATCAGTGCATGATCAGCCACGTGATCAGTGCATGATCAGTCACGTGATCAGTGCATGATCAGCCACGTGATCAGTGCATGATCAGTCACGTGATCAGTGCATGATCAGTCACGTGATCAGTGCATGATAGCTACGTGATCAGTGCATGATCAGCCACGTGATCAGTGCATGATAGCCACGTGATCAGTGCATGATCAGTCACGTGATCAGTGCATGATCAGTCACGTGATCAGTGCATGATCAGTCACGTGATCAGTGCATGATCAGCCACGTGATCAGTGCATGATAGCCACGTGATCAGTGCATGATCAGTCACGTGATCAGTGCATGATCAGTCACGTGATCAGTGCATGATCAGCCACGTGATCAGTGCATGATCAGTCACGTGATCAGTGCATGATCAGTCACGTGACGTGTACATGGTAGCTACGTGATCATTGCATGATCAGCCACGTGATCAGTGCATGATAGCCACGTGATCAGTGCATGATCAGTCACGTGATCAGTGCATGATCAGTCACGTGATCAGTGCATGGTAGCTGCGTGATCAGTGCATGATCAGCCACGTGATCAGTGCATGATAGCCACGTGATCAGTGCATGATCAGCCACGTGATCAGTGCATGATCAGTCACGTGATCAGTGCATGATCAGCCACGTGATCAGTGCATGATCAGCCACGTGATCAGTGCATGATCAGCCACGTGATCAGTGCATGATAGCCACGTGATCAGTGCATGATCAGTCACGTGATCAGTGCATGATCAGTCACGTGATCAGTGTATGATCAGCCACGTGAACAGTGCATGCTCAGTCACGTGATCAGGGCCTGCTGAGCTGCGTGATTACTGTCTGCTCATCTGCTTGACAATTGCCAGCTGAGCTGCACGATTCCTGCCTGTCATCTGCTTGACAATTGCCACCTGTGCTGCGTAATTCCTGCCTGCTCAGCTGCTTGATTATTGCCAGCTGAGCAGCATGATTTCTCAGAGCTGAGTTCCATGATTATAGCCTGCTGACTGATTCGTGCCTACTCAGCTCTTTGTTCATTGCCTCCAGAGGCACATGATCAGTGTATGATACCAAACATGATCAGCGCATGATCAGTCACATGATCAGTGCATGATAAGCCACGTGATCAGTGCATGATCAGTCATGTGATCAGTGCATGATCAGTCACGTGACAGTGCATGATAGCTGCGTGATCAGTGCATGATCAGCCACGTGATCAGTGCATGATAGCCACGTGATCAGTGCATGATCAGTCACGTGATCAGTGCATGATCAGTCACGTGATCAGTGCATGATCAGTCACGTGATCAGTGCATGATCAGTCACGTGATCAGTGCATGATCAGTCACGTGACCAGTGCATGGCAGCTACGTGATCATTGCATGATCAGCCACGTGATCAGTGCATGATAGCCACGTGATCAGTGCATGATAGCCACGTGATCAGTGCATGATCAGTCACGTGATCGTGTGTGATCAGCCACGTGATCAGTGCATGATATCCACGTGATCAGTGCATGATAGCCACGTGATCAGTGCATGATCAGTCACGTGATCAGTGCATGATCAGTCACGTGATCAGTGCATGATCAGCCACGTGATCAGTGCATGATCAGCCACGTGATCAGTGCATGATCAATCACGTGATCAGTGCATGATCAGTCACGTGATCAGTGCATGATAGCTACGTGATCAGTGCATGATCAGCCACGTGATCAGTGCATGATAGCCACGTGATCAGTGCATGATCAGCCACGTGATCAGTGCATGATCAGCCACGTGATCAGTGCATGATCAGTCACGTGATCATGTGTGATCAGCCACGTGATCAGTGCATGATCAGCCACGTGATCAGTGCATGATCAATCACGTGATCAGTGCATGATCAGTCACGTGACCAGTGCATGGTAGCTACGTGATCAGTGCATGATCAGCCACGTGATCAGTGCATGATAGCCACGTGATCAGTGCATGATCAGTCACGTGATCAGTGCATGATCAGTCACGTGATCAGTGCATGATCATTCACGTGATCAGTGCATGATCAGTCACGTGATCAGTATATGTAGCTACGTGATCATTGCATGATCAGCCACGTGATCAGTGCATGATAGCCACGTGATCAGTGCATGATCAGTCACGTGATCAGTGCATGATCAGCCACGTGATCAGTGCATGATGCCACGTGATCAGTGCATGATCAGTCACGTGACAGTGCATGATCAGCCACGTGATCAGTGCATGATCAGCCACGTGATCAGTGCATGATCAGCCACGTGATCAGTGCATGATCATCCACGTGATCAGTGCATGATCATCACGTGATCAGTGCATGATCAGCCACGTGATCAGTGCATGATCAGTCACGTGATCAGTGCATGATCAGCCACGTGATCAGTGCATGATCAGCCACGTGATCAGTGCATGATCAGTCACGTGATCAGTGCATGATCAGCCACGTGATCAGTGCATGATCAGCCACGTGATCAGTGCATGATCAGCCACGTGATCAGTGCATGATAGCCACGTGATCAGTGCATGATCAGTCACGTGATCAGTGCATGATCAGCCACGTGATCAGTGCATGGTCAGACACGTGATCAGTGTATGATCAGCCACGTGATCAGTGCATGATATCCACGTGATCAGTGCATGATCATCACGTGATCAGTGTATGATCAGCCACGTGAACAGTGCATGCTCAGTCACGTGATCAGGGCCTGCTGAGCTGCGTGATTACTGTCTGCTCATCTGCTTGACAATTGCCAGCTGAGCTGCATGATTCCTGCCTGTCATCTGCTTGACAATTGCCAGCTGTGCTGCGTAATTCCTGCCTGCTCAGCTGCTTGATTATTGCCAGCTGAGCAGCATGATTCCTCACACCTGAGTTCCATGATTATTGCCTGCTGACTGTTTGATTCGTGCCTACTCAGCTCTTTGTTTATTGCCTCCAGAGGCACATGATCAGTGTATGATAGCAAACATGATCAGTGCATGATCAGTCACATGATCAGTGCCATTAAGTCACGTGATCAGTACATGATAGTCATGTGATCAGTGCATGATCAGTCACGGTGATCAGTGCATGATCAGTCACGTGATCAGTGCATGATCAGCCACGTGATCAGTGCATGATCAGTCACGTGATCAGTGCCTGCTGAGCTGCGTGATTACTGTCTGCTCATCTGCTTGACAATTGCCAGCTGAGCTGCACGATTCCTGCCTGTCATCTGCTTGACAATTGCCACCTGTGCTGCGTAATTCCTGCCTGCTCAGCTACTTGATTATTGCCAGCTGAGCAGCATGATTTCTCAGAGCTGAGTTCCATGATTATAGCCTGCTGACTGATTCGTGCCTACTCAGCTCTATGTTCATTGCCTCCAGAGGCACATGATCAGTGTATGACACCAAACATGATCAGTGCATGATCAGTCACATGATCAGTGCATGATAAGCCACGTGATCAGTGCATGATCAGTCACGTGATCAGTGCATGATCAGTCACGTGATCAGTGCATGATAGCCACGTGATCAGTGCATGATCAGCCACGTGATCAGTGCATGATAGCCACGTGATCAGTGCATGATCAGTCACGTGATCAGTGCATGATCAGTCACGTGATCAGTGCATGATCAGTCACGTGATCAGTGCATGATCAGTCACGTGATCAGTGCATGATCAGTCACGTGATCAGTGCATGATCAGTCACGTGATCAGTGCATGATAGCTACGTGATCAGTGCATGATCAGCCACGTGATCAGTGCATGATAGCCACGTGATCAGTGCATGATAGCCACGTGATCAGTGCATGATCAGTCACGTGATAGTGTGTGATCAGCCACGTGATCAGTGCATGATAGCCACGTGATCAGTGCATGATAGCCACGTGATCAGTGCATGATCAGTCACGTGATCAGTGCATGATCAGTCACGTGATCAGTGTGTGATCAGCCACGTGATCAGTGCATGATCAGCCACGTGATCAGTGCATGATCAATTACGTGATCAGTGCATGATCAGTCACGTGATCAGTGCATGATAGCTACGTGATCAGTGCATGATCAGCCACGTGATCAGTGCATGATAGCCACGTGATCAGTGCATGATAGCCACGTGATCAGTGCATGATCAGTCACGTGATCAGTGTGATCAGCCACGTGATCAGTGCATGATCAGTCACGTGATCAGTGCATGATCAGCCACGTGATCAGTGCATGATAGCCACGTGATCAGTGCATGATCATCACGTGATCAGTGCATGATCAGCCACGTGATCAGTGCATGATAGCCACGTGATCAGTGCATGATCAGTCACGTGATCAGTGCATGATCAGCCACGTGATCAGTGCATGATCAGTCACGTGATCAGTGCATGATCAGTCACGTGACCAGTACATGATAGCTACATGATCAGTGCATGATCAGCCACGTGATCAGTGCATGATAGCCACGTGATCAGTGCATGATCAGTCACGTGATCAGTGCATGATCAGTCACGTGATCAGTGCATGATCAGCCACGTGATCAGTGCATGATCAGTCACGTGATCAGTGCATGATCAGCCACGTGATCAGTGCATGATCAGTCACGTGATCAGTGCATGATCAGTTACGTGATCAGTGCATGATCAGTCACGTGATCAGTGCATGATCAGCCACGTGATCAGTGCATGATCAGCCACGTGATCAGTGCATGATAGCCACGTGATCAGTGCATGATCAGTCACGTGATCAGTGCATGATCAGTCACGTGATCAGTGCATGATCAGCCACGTGATCAGTGCATGATCAGCCACGTGATCAGTGCATGATCAGTCACGTGATCAGTGCATGATCAGTCACGTGATCAGTGCATGATAGCGTGATCAGTGCATGATCAGCCACGTGATCAGTGCATGATAGCCACGTGATCAGTGCATGATAGCCACGTGATCAGTGCATGAGAGCCACGTGATCAGTGCATGATCAGTCACGTGATACATGTGTGATCAGCCACGTGATCAGTGCATGATGAGCCACGTGATCAGTGCATGATCAATTACGTGATCAGTGCATGATCAGTCACGTGACCAGTACATGGTTGCTACGTGATCATTGCATGATCAGCCACGTGAGCAGTGCATGATAGCCACGTGATCAGTGCATGATCAGTCACGTGATCAGTACATGATCAGTCACGTGAACAGTGCATGATCATTTACGTGATCTGTGCATGATCAGTCACGTGACCAGTATATGGTAGCTACGTGATCATTCCATGACGAGCCACGTGAGCAGTGCATGATAGCCACGTGATGTGTGCATGATCAGTTACGTGAGCAGAGTATGATCAGCCACGTGATCAGTGCATGAGTGCCACGTGATCAGTGCATGATATGTCACGTGACAGGTGTGTGATCAGCCACGTGAACAGTGCATGTTCAGCCACGTGATCAGTGCATGATAGCCACGTGATCAGTGCATGATCAGTTACGTGAGCAGTGTATGATCAGCCACGTGATCAGTGCATGGTCAGACACGTGAACAGTGTATGATCAGCCACGTGATCAGTGCATGATATCCAAGTGATCAGTGCATGATCATCACGTGATCAGTGTATGATCAGCCACGTGAACAGTGCATGCTCAGTCACGTGATCAGGGCCTGCTGAGCTGCGTGATTACTGTCTGCTCATCTGCTTGACAATTGCCAGCTGAGCTGCATGATTCCTGCCTGTCATCTGCTTGACAATTGCCAGCTGTGCTGCGTAATTCCTGCCTGCTCAGCTGCTTGATTATTGCCAGCTGAGCAGCATGATTCCTCACACCTGAGTTCCATGATTATTGCCTGCTGACTGTTTGATTCGTGCCTACTCAGCTCTTTGTTTATTGCCTCCAGAGGCACATGATCAGTGTATGATAGCAAACATGATCAGTGCATGATCAGTCACATGATCAGTGCCATTAAGTCACGTGATCACTACATGATAGTCATGTGATCAGTCCATGCTCAGTCACGGTATCAGTGCATGATCAGCCACGTGATCAGTGCATGATCAGCCACGTGATCAGTGCATGATCAGTCACGTGATCAGTGCATGCTGAGCTGCGTGATTACTGTCTGCTCATCTGCTTGACAATTGCCAGCTGAGCTGCACGATTCCTGCCTGTCATCTGCTTGATCATTGCCACCTGTGCTGCGTAATTCCTGCCTGCTCATCTACTTGATTATTGCCAGCTGAGCAGCATGATTTCTCAGAGCTGAGTTCCATGATTATAGCCTGCTGACTGATTCCTGCCTACTCAGCTCTATGTTCATTGCCTCCAGAGGCACATGATCAGTGTATGACACCAAACATGATCAGTGCATGATCAGTCACATGATCAGTGCATGATAAGCCACGTGATCAGTGCATGATCAGTCACGTGATCAGTGCATGATCAGTCACGTGATCAGTGCATGGTAGCTACGTGATCAGTGCATGATCAGCCACGTGATCAGTGCATGATAGCCACGTGATCAGTGCATGATCAGTCACGTGATCAGTGCATGATCAGTCACGTGATCAGTGCATGATCAGTCACGTGATCAGTGCATGATCAATTACGTGATCAGTGCATGATCAGTCACGTGATCAGTGCATGGTAGCTACGTGATCAGTGCATGATCAGCCACGTGATCAGTGCATGATAGCCACGTGATCAGTGCATGATAGCCACGTGATCAGTGCATGATCAGTCACGTGATCAGTGTGTGATCAGCCACGTGATCAGTGCATGATATCCACGTGATCAGTGCATGATAGCCACGTGATCAGTGCATGATCAGTCACGTGATCAGTGCATGATCAGTCACGTGATCAGTGCATGATCAGCCACGTGATCAGTGCATGATCAGCCACGTGATCAGTGCATGATCAATTACGTGATCAGTGCATGATCAGTCACGTGATCAGTGCATGATAGCCACGTGATCAGTGCATGATCAGCCACGTGATCAGTGCATGATAGCCACGTGATCAGTGCATGATCAGCCACGTGATCAGTGCATGATCAGTCACGTGATCAGTGTGTGATCAGCCACGTGATCAGTGCATGATAGCCACGTGATCAGTGCATGATAGCCACGTGATCAGTGCATGATCAGTCACGTGATCAGTGCATGATCAGTCACGTGATCGTGTGTGATCAGCCACGTGATCAGTGCATGATCAGCCACGTGATCAGTGCATGATCAATCGTGATCAGTGCATGATCAGTCACGTGATCAGTGCATGATAGCCACGTGATCAGTGCATGATCAGCCACGTGATCAGTGCATGATAGCCACGTGATCAGTGCATGAGAGCCACGTGATCAGTGCATGATCAGTCACGTGATCAGTGTGTGATCAGCCACGTGATCAGTGCATGATGAGCCACGTGATCAGTGCATGATCAATTACGTGATCAGTGCATGATCAGTCACGTGACCAGTACATGGTTGCTACGTGATCAGTGCATGATCAGCCACGTGAGCAGTGCATGATAGCCACGTGATCAGTGCATGATCAGTCACGTGATCAGTGCATGATCAGTCACGTGATCAGTGCATGATCATTCACGTGATCAGTGCATGATCAGTCACGTGACCAGTATATGGTAGCTACGTGATCATTCCATGACAGCCACGTGAGCAGTGCATGATAGCCACGTGATGTGTGCATGATCAGTTACGTGAGCAGAGTATGATCAGCCACGTGATCAGTGCATGAGTGCCACGTGATCAGTGCATGATATGTCACGTGACAGGTGTGTGATCAGCCACGTGAACAGTGCATGATCAGCCACGTGATCAGTGCATGATAGCCACGTGATCAGTGCATGATCAGTTACGTGAGCAGTGTATGATCAGCCACGTGATCAGTGCATGGTCAGACACGTGAACAGTGTATGATCAGCCACGTGATCAGTGCATGATATCCAAGTGATCAGTGCATGATCATCACGTGATCAGTGTATGATCAGCCACGTGAACAGTGCATGCTCAGTCACGTGATCAGGGCCTGCTGAGCTGCGTGATTACTGTCTGCTCATCTGCTTGACAATTGCCAGCTGTGCTGCGTAATTCCTGCCTGCTCAGCTGCTTGATTATTGCCAGCTGAGCAGCATGATTCCTCACACCTGAGTTCCATGATTATTGCCTGCTGACTGTTTGATTCGTGCCTACTCAGCTCTTTGTTTATTGCCTCCAGAGGCACATGATCAGTGTATGATAGCAAACATGATCAGCGCATGATCAGTCACATGATCAGCGCCATTAAGTCACGTGATCACTACATGATAGTCATGTGATCAGTCCATGCTCAGTCACGGTATCAGTGCATGATCAGCCACGTGATCAGTGCATGATCAGCCACGTGATCAGTGCATGATAGCCATGTGATCAGTGCATGATCAGTCACGTGATCAGTGCATGATCAGCACGTGATCAGTGCATGATCAGCCACGTGATCAGTGCATGATCAGTCACCTGATGGGTGTATGATCAGTCACGTGACCAGTACATGGTAGCTACATGATCATTGCATGATCAGCCACGTGAGTAGTGCATGATAGCCACGTGATCAGTGCATGATCAGTCACGTGATCAGTGCATGATCAGTCCATGTGATCAGTGCATGTCAGTCATGTATCAGTGCATGATAGCCCGTGATCAGTGCATGATCAGTCCCGTGATCAGTGCATGATCAGCCACGTGATCAGTGCATGATCAGCCACGTGATCAGTGCATGATCAGTCACGTGATCAGTGCATGATCAGTCACGTGATCAGTGCATGATCAGTCACGTGATCAGTGTATGATCAGCCACGTGATCAGTGCATGCTCAGTCACGTGATCAGGGCCTGCTGAGCTGCGTGATTACTGTCTGCTCATCTGCTTGACAATTGCCAGCTGAGCTGCACGATTCCTGCCTGTCATCTGCTTGACAATTGCCACCTGTGCTGCGTAATTCCTGCCTGCTCATCTAGTTGATTATTGCCAGCTGAGCAGCATGATTTCTCAGAGCTGAGTTCCATGATTATAGCCTGCTGACTGATTCCTGCCTACTCAGCTCTATGTTCATTGCCTCCAGAGGCACATGATCAGTGTATGACACCAAACATGATCAGCACATGATCAGTCACATGATCAGTGCATGATCAGCCACGTGATCAGTGCATGATCAATTACGTGATCAGTGCATGATCAGTCACGTGACCAGTACATGGTAGCTGCGTGATCAGTGCATGATCAGCCACGTGATCAGTGCATGATAGCCACGTGATCAGTGCATGATCAGTCACGTGATCAGTGCATGATCAGTCACGTGATCAGTGCATGATCAGTCACGTGATCAGTGCATGATAGCTACGTGATCAGTGCATGATCAGCCACGTGATCAGTGCATGTAGCCACGTGATCAGTGCATGATAGCCAGTGATCAGTGCATGATCAGTCACGTGATCAGTGCATGATCAGCCACGTGATCAGTGCATGATAGCCACGTGATCAGTGCATGATCAGTCACGTGATCAGTGCATGATCAGTCACGTGATCAGTGCATGATCAGCCACGTGATCAGTGCATGATCAGCCACGTGATCAGTGCATGATCAGCCACGTGATCAGTGCATGATCAGCCACGTGATCAGTGCATGATCAGCCACGTGATCAGTGCATGGTCAGACACGTGATCAGTGTATGATCAGCCACGTGATCAGTGCATGATATCCACGTGATCAGTGCATGATCAGTCACGTGATCAGTGTATGATCAGCCACGTGAACAGTGCATGCTCAGTCACGTGATCAGGGCCTGCTGAGCTGCGTGATTACTGTCTGCTCATCTGCTTGACAATTGCCAGCTGAGCTGCACGATTCCTGCCTGTCATCTGCTTGACAATTGCCAGCTGTGCTGCGTAATTCCTGCCTGCTCAGCTGCTTGATTATTGCCAGCTGAGCAGCATGATTCCTCACAGCTGAGTTCCATGATTATTGCCTGCTGACTGATTCGTGCCTACTCAGCTCTTTGTTCATTGCCTCCAGAGGCACATGATCAGTGTATGATAGCAAACATGATCAGCACATGATCAGTCACATGATCAGTGCATGATTAGCCACGTGATCAGTGCATGATCAGTCATGTGATCAGTGCATGATCAGTCACGTGATCAGTGCATGATAGCCACGTGATCAGTGCATGATCAGCCACGTGATCAGTGCATGATAGCCACGTGATCAGTGCATGATCAGTCACGTGATCAGTGCATGATCAGTCAGTGATCAGTGCATGATCAGTCACGTGATCAGTGCATGATAGCTACGTGATCAGTGCATGATCAGCCACGTGATCAGTGCATGATAGCCACGTGATCAGTGCATGATAGCCAGTGATCAGTGCATGATCAGTCACGTGATCAGTGCATGATCAGCCACGTGATCAGTGCATGATCAGTCACGTGATCAGTGCATGATCAGCCACGTGATCAGTGCATGATCAGTCACGTGATCAGTGCATGATCAGTCACGTGATCAGTGCATGATAGCTACGTGATCAGTGCATGATCAGCCACGTGATCAGTGCATGATAGCCACGTGATCAGTGCATGATCAGTCACGTGATCAGTGCATGATCAGTCACGTGATCAGTGCATGATCAGTCACGTGATCAGTGCATGATCAGCCACGTGATCAGTGCATGATAGCCACGTGATCAGTGCATGATCAGTCACGTGATCAGTGCATGATCAGTCACGTGATCAGTGCATGATCAGCCACGTGATCAGTGCATGATCAGTCACGTGATCAGTGCATGATCAGTCACGTGACGTGTATATGGTAGCTACGTGATCATTGCATGATCAGCCACGTGATCAGTGCATGATAGCCACGTGATCAGTGCATGATCAGTCACGTGATCAGTGCATGATCAGTCACGTGATCAGTGCATGGTAGCTGCGTGATCATGCATGATCAGCCACGTGATCAGTGCATGATAGCCACGTGATCAGTGCATGATCAGCCACGTGATCAGTGCATGATCAGTCACGTGATCAGTGCATGATCAGCCACGTGATCAGTGCATGATCAGCCACGTGATCAGTGCATGTCAGCCACGTGATCAGTGCATGATCAGCCACGTGATCAGTGCATGATCAGTCACGTGATCAGTGCATGATCAGTCACGTGATCAGTGTATGATCAGCCACGTGAACAGTGCATGCTCAGTCACGTGATCAGGGCCTGCTGAGCTGCGTGATTACTGTCTGCTCATCTGCTTGACAATTGCCAGCTGAGCTGCACGATTCCTGCCTGTCATCTGCTTGACAATTGCCAGCTGTGCTGCGTAATTCCTGCCTGCTCAGCTGCTTGATTATTGCCAGCTGAGCAGCATGATTTCTCACAGCTGAGTTCCATGATTATTGCCTGCTGACTGATTCGTGCCTACTCAGCTCTTTGTTCATTGCCTCCAGAGGCACATGATCAGTGTATGACACCAAACATGATCAGCACATGATCAGTCACATGATCAGTGCATGATAAGCCACGTGATCAGTGCATGATCAGTCATGTGATCAGTGCATGATCAGTCATGTGACAGTGCATGGTAGCTGCGTGATCAGTGCATGATCAGCCACGTGATCAGTGCATGATAGCCACGTGATCAGTGCATGATCAGTCACGTGATCAGTGCATGATCAGTCACGTGATCAGTGCATGATCAGTCACGTGATCAGTGCATGATCAGTCACGTGATCAGTGCATGATCAGTCACGTGACCAGTGCATGGTAGCTACGTGATCATTGCATGATCAGCCACGTGATCAGTGCATGATAGCCACGTGATCAGTGCATGATAGCCACGTGATCAGTGCATGATCAGTCACGTGATCGTGTGTGATCAGCCACGTGATCAGTGCATGATATCCACGTGATCAGTGCATGATAGCCACGTGATCAGTGCATGATCAGTCACGTGATCAGTGCATGATCAGTCACGTGATCGTGTGTGATCAGCCACGTGATCAGTGCATGATCAGCCACGTGATCAGTGCATGATCAATTACGTGATCAGTGCATGATCAGTCACGTGATCAGTGCATGGTAGCTACGTGATCAGTGCATGATCAGCCACGTGATCAGTGCATGATAGCCACGTGATCAGTGCATGATCAGCCACGTGATCAGTGCATGATCAGCCACGTGATCAGTGCATGATCAGTCACGTGATCATGTGTGATCAGCCACGTGATCAGTGCATGATCAGCCACGTGATCAGTGCATGATCAATTACGTGATCAGTGCATGATCAGTCACGTGACCAGTACATGGTAGCTACGTGATCAGTGCATGATCAGCCACGTGATCAGTGCATGATAGCCACGTGATCAGTGCATGATCAGTCACGTGATCAGTGCATGATCAGTCACGTGATCAGTGCATGATCATTCACGTGATCAGTGCATGATCAGTCACGTGATCAGTATATGTAGCTACGTGATCAGTGCATGACAGCCACGTGATCAGTGCATGATAGCCACGTGATCAGTGCATGATCAGTCACGTGATCAGTGCATGATCAGCCACGTGATCAGTGCATGAGTGCCACGTGATCAGTGCATGATCAGTCACGTGACAGTGCATGATCAGCCACGTGATCAGTGCATGATCAGCCACGTGATCAGTGCATGATCAGCCACGTGATCAGTGCATGATATCCACGTGATCAGTGCATGATCATCACGTGATCAGTGCATGATCAGCCACGTGATCAGTGCATGATCAGTCACGTGATCAGTGCATGATCAGCCACGTGATCAGTGCATGATCAGCCACGTGATCAGTGCATGATCAGTCACGTGATCAGTGCATGATCAGCCACGTGATCAGTGCATGATCAGTCACGTGATCAGTGCATGATCAGCCACGTGATCAGTGCATGATAGCCACGTGATCAGTGCATGATCAGTCACGTGATCAGTGCATGATCAGCCACGTGATCAGTGCATGATCAGACACGTGATCAGTGTATGATCAGCCACGTGATCAGTGCATGATATCCACGTGATCAGTGCATGATCATCACGTGATCAGTGTATGATCAGCCACGTGAACAGTGCATGCTCAGTCACGTGATCAGGGCCTGCTGAGCTGCGTGATTACTGTCTGCTCATCTGCTTGACAATTGCCAGCTGAGCTGCATGATTCCTGCCTGTCATCTGCTTGACAATTGCCAGCTGTGCTGCGTAATTCCTGCCTGCTCAGCTGCTTGATTATTGCCAGCTGAGCAGCATGATTCCTCACACCTGAGTTCCATGATTATTGCCTGCTGACTGTTTGATTCGTGCCTACTCAGCTCTTTGTTTATTGCCTCCAGAGGCACATGATCAGTGTATGATAGCAAACATGATCAGTGCATGATCAGTCACATGATCAGTGCCATTAAGTCACGTGATCAGTACATGATAGTCATGTGATCAGTGCATGATCAGTCACGGTGATCAGTGCATGATCAGTCACGTGATCAGTGCATGATCAGCCACGTGAACAGTGCATGCTCAGTCACGTGATCAGGGCCTGCTGAGCTGCGTGATTACTGTCTGCTCATCTGCTTGACAATTGCCAGCTGAGCTGCACGATTCCTGCCTGTCATCTGCTTGACAATTGCCACCTGTGCTGCGTAATTCCTGCCTGCTCATCTACTTGATTATTGCCAGCTGAGCAGCATGATTTCTCAGAGCTGAGTTCCATGATTATAGCCTGCTGACTGATTCCTGCCTACTCAGCTCTATGTTCATTGCCTCCAGAGGCACATGATCAGTGTATGACACCAAACATGATCAGTGCATGATCAGTCACATGATCAGTGCATGATAAGCCACGTGATCAGTGCATGATCAGTCATGTGATCAGTGCATGATCAGTCACGTGATCAGTGCATGGTAGCTGCGTGATCAGTGCATGATCAGCCACGTGATCAGTGCATGATAGCCACGTGATCAGTGCATGATCAGTCACGTGATCAGTGCATGATCAGTCACGTGATCAGTGCATGATCAGTCACGTGATCAGTGCATGATCAGTCACGTGATCAGTGCATGATCAGTCACGTGATCAGTGCATGATCAGTCACGTGACCAGTGCATGGTAGCTACGTGATCATTGCATGATCAGCCACGTGATCAGTGCATGATAGCCACGTGATCAGTGCATGATAGCCACGTGATCAGTGCATGATCAGTCACGTGATCAGTGTGTGATCAGCCACGTGATCAGTGCATGATATCCACGTGATCAGTGCATGATAGCCACGTGATCAGTGCATGATCAGTCACGTGATCAGTGCATGATCAGTCACGTGATCGTGTGTGATCAGCCACGTGATCAGTGCATGATGAGCCACGTGATCAGTGCATGATCAATTACGTGATCAGTGCATGATCAGTCACGTGACCAGTACATGGTAGCTACGTGATCAGTGCATGATCAGCCACGTGATCAGTGCATGATAGCCACGTGATCAGTGCATGATCAGCCACGTGATCAGTGCATGATCAGTCACGTGATCATGTGTGATCAGCCACGTGATCAGTGCATGATAGCCACGTGATCAGTGCATGATCAGTCACGTGATCAGTGCATGATCAGCCACGTGATCAGTGCATGATCAGTCACGTGATCAGTGCATGATCAGCCACGTGATCAGTGCATGATCAGTCACGTGATCAGTGCATGATATAGACGTGATCAGTGCATGATCAGTCACGTGATCAGTGCATGATAGCCACGTGATCAGTGCATGATCAGTCACGTGATCAGTGTATGATCAGTCACGTGATCAGTGCATGGTAGCTACGTGATCAGTGCATGATCAGCCACGTGATCAGTGCATGATAGCCACGTGATCAGTGCATGATCAGTCACGTGATCAGTGCATGATCAGTCACGTGATCAGTGCATGATAGCTACGTGATCAGTGCATGATCAGCCACGTGATCAGTGCATGATCAGCCACGTGATCAGTGCATGATCAGCCACGTGATCAGTGCATGATCAGTCACGTGATCAGTGCATGATCAGTCACGTGATCAGTGTATGATCAGCCACGTGAACAGTGCATGCTCAGTCACGTGATCAGGGCCTGCTGAGCTGCGTGATTACTGTCTGCTCATCTGCTTGACAATTGCCAGCTGAGCTGCACGATTCCTGCCTGTCATCTGCTTGACAATTGCCAGCTGTGCTGCGTAATTCCTGCCTGCTCAGCTGCTTGATTATTGCCAGCTGAGCAGCATGATTCCTCACAGCTGAGTTCCATGATTATTGCCTGCTGAGTGATTCGTGCCTACTCAGCTCTTTGTTCATTGCCTCCAGAGGCACATGATCAGTGTATGATAGCAAACATGATCAGCGCATGATCAGTCACATGATCAGTGCATGATAAGCCACGTGATCAGTGCATGATCAGTCATGTGATCAGTGCATGATCAGTCACGTGATCAGTGCATGATAGCTGCGTGATCAGTGCATGATCAGCCACGTGATCAGTGCATGATAGCCACGTGATCAGTGCATGATCAGTCACGTGATCAGTGCATGATCAGTCACGTGATCAGTGCATGATCAGTCACGTGATCAGTGCATGATCAGTCACGTGATCAGTGCATGATCAGTCACGTGACCAGTGCATGATAGCTACGTGATCATTGCATGATCAGCCACGTGATCAGTGCATGATAGCCACGTGATCAGTGCATGATAGCCACGTGATCAGTGCATGATCAGTCACGTGATCAGTGCATGATCAGCCACGTGATCAGTGCATGATAGCCACGTGATCAGTGCATGATCAGCCACGTGATCAGTGCATGATAGCCACGTGATCAGTGCATGATCAGTCACGTGATCAGTGCATGATCAGCCACGTGATCAGTGCATGATAGCCACGTGATCAGTGCATGATCAGTCACGTGATCAGTGCATGATCAGCCACGTGATCAGTGCATGATCAGTCACTGATCAGTGCATGATCAGTCACGTGACAGTGTACATGGTAGCTACGTGATCAGTGCATGATCAGCCACGTGATCAGTGCATGATAGCCACGTGATCAGTGCATGATCAGTCACGTGATCAGTGCATGATCAGTCACGTGATCAGTGCATGATAGCTGCGTGATCATGCATGATCAGCCACGTGATCAGTGCATGATAGCCACGTGATCAGTGCATGATCAGCCACGTGATCAGTGCATGATCAGTCACGTGATCAGTGCATGATCAGCCACGTGATCAGTGCATGATCAGTCACGTGATCAGTGCATGATCAGCCACGTGATCAGTGCATGATAGCCACGTGATCAGTGCATGATCAGCCACGTGATCAGTGCATGATCAGCCACGTGATCAGTGCATGATCAGTCACGTGATCAGTGCATGATCAGTCACGTGATCAGTGCATGATCAGTCACGTGATCAGTGCATGATCAATTACGTGATCAGTGCATGATCAGTCACGTGATCAGTGCATGGCAGCTACGTGATCAGTGCATGATCAGCCACGTGATCAGTGCATGATAGCCACGTGATCAGTGCATGATAGCCACGTGATCAGTGCATGATCAGTCACGTGATCAGTGTGTGATCAGCCACGTGATCAGTGCATGATATCCACGTGATCAGTGCATGATAGCCACGTGATCAGTGCATGATCAGTCACGTGATCAGTGCATGATCAGTCACGTGATCAGTGTGTGATCAGCCACGTGATCAGTGCATGATCAGCCACGTGATCAGTGCATGATCAATTACGTGATCAGTGCATGATCAGTCACGTGATCAGTGCATGATAGCTACGTGATCAGTGCATGATCAGCCACGTGATCAGTGCATGATAGCCACGTGATCAGTGCATGATCAGCCACGTGATCAGTGCATGATCAGCCACGTGATCAGTGCATGATCAGTCACGTGATCATGTGTGATCAGCCACGTGATCAGTGCATGATCAGCCACGTGATCAGTGCATGATCAGTCACGTGATCAGTGCATGATCAGTCACGTGACCAGTACATGGTAGCTACGTGATCATTGCATGATCAGCCACGTGATCAGTGCATGATAGCCACGTGATCAGTGCATGATCAGTCACGTGATCAGTGCATGATCAGTCACGTGATCAGTGCATGATCATTCACGTGATCAGTGCATGATCAGTCACGTGATCAGTGCATGTAGCTACGTGATCAGTGCATGATCAGCCACGTGATCAGTGCATGATAGCCACGTGATCAGTGCATGATCAGTCACGTGATCAGTGCATGATCAGCCACGTGATCAGTGCATGATGCCACGTGATCAGTGCATGATCAGTCACGTGACAGTGCATGATCAGCCACGTGATCAGTGCATGATCAGCCACGTGATCAGTGCATGATAGCCACGTGATCAGTGCATGATCAGCCACGTGATCAGTGCATGATCAGTCACGTGATCAGTGCATGATCAGCCACGTGATCAGTGCATGATCAGTCACGTGATCAGTGCATGATCAGCCACGTGATCAGTGCATGATCAGCCACGTGATCAGTGCATGATCAGTCACGTGATCAGTGCATGATCAGCCACGTGATCAGTGCATGATCAGCCACGTGATCAGTGCATGATCAGCCACGTGATCAGTGCATGATAGCCACGTGATCAGTGCATGATCAGTCACGTGATCAGTGCATGATCAGCCACGTGATCAGTGCATGGTCAGACACGTGATCAGTGTATGATCAGCCACGTGATCAGTGCATGATATCCACGTGATCAGTGCATGATCATCACGTGATCAGTGTATGATCAGCCACGTGAACAGTGCATGCTCAGTCACGTGATCAGGGCCTGCTGAGCTGCGTGATTACTGTCTGCTCATCTGCTTGACAATTGCCAGCTGAGCTGCATGATTCCTGCCTGTCATCTGCTTGACAATTGCCAGCTGTGCTGCGTAATTCCTGCCTGCTCAGCTGCTTGATTATTGCCAGCTGAGCAGCATGATTCCTCACACCTGAGTTCCATGATTATTGCCTGCTGACTGTTTGATTCGTGCCTACTCAGCTCTTTGTTTATTGCCTCCAGAGGCACATGATCAGTGTATGATAGCAAACATGATCAGTGCATGATCAGTCACATGATCAGTGCCATTAAGTCACGTGATCACTACATGATAGTCATGTGATCAGTCCATGCTCAGTCACGGTATCAGTGCATGATCAGCCACGTGATCAGTGCATGATCAGCCACGTGATCAGTGCATGATCAGTCACGTGATCAGTGCATGCTGAGCTGCGTGATTACTGTCTGCTCATCTGCTTGACAATTGCCAGCTGAGCTGCACGATTCCTGCCTGTCATCTGCTTGACAATTGCCACCTGTGCTGCGTAATTCCTGCCTGCTCATCTACTTGATTATTGCCAGCTGAGCAGCATGATTTCTCAGAGCTGAGTTCCATGATTATAGCCTGCTGACTGATTCCTGCCTACTCAGCTCTATGTTCATTGCCTCCAGAGGCACATGATCAGTGTGTGACACCAAACATGATCAGTGCATGATCAGTCACATGATCAGTGCATGATAAGCCACGTGATCAGTGCATGATCAGTCACGTGATCAGTGCATGATCAGTCACGTGATCAGTACATGGTAGCCACGTGATCATGCATGATCAGCCACGTGATCAGTGCATGATAGCCACGTGATCAGTGCATGATCAGTCACGTGATCAGTGCATGATCAGTCACTGATCAGTGCATGATCAGTCACGTGATCAGTGCATGATAGCCACGTGATCAGTGCATGATCAGCCACGTGATCAGTGCATGATAGCCACGTGATCAGTGCATGATAGCCAGTGATCAGTGCATGATCAGTCACGTGATCAGTGCATGATCAGCCACGTGATCAGTGCATGATAGCCACGTGATCAGTGCATGATCAGTCACGTGATCAGTGCATGATCAGCCACGTGATCAGTGCATGATCAGTCACGTGATCAGTGCATGATCAGTCACGTGACAGTGTACATGGTAGCTACGTGATCATTGCATGATCAGCCACGTGATCAGTGCATGATAGCCACGTGATCAGTGCATGATCAGTCACGTGATCAGTGCATGATCAGTCACGTGATCAGTGCATGATAGCTGCGTGATCATGCATGATCAGCCACGTGATCAGTGCATGATAGCCACGTGATCAGTGCATGATCAGCCACGTGATCAGTGCATGATCAGTCACGTGATCAGTGCATGATCAGCCACGTGATCAGTGCATGATCAGCCACGTGATCAGTGCATGATCAGTCACGTGATCAGTGCATGATCAGTCACGTGATCAGTGTATGATCAGCCACGTGAACAGTGCATGCTCAGTCACGTGATCAGGGCCTGCTGAGCTGCGTGATTACTGTCTGCTCATCTGCTTGACAATTGCCAGCTGAGCTGCACGATTCCTGCCTGTCATCTGCTTGACAATTGCCAGCTGTGCTGCGTAATTCCTGCCTGCTCAGCTGCTTGATTATTGCCAGCTGAGCAGCATGATTTCTCACAGCTGAGTTCCATGATTATAGCCTGCTGAGTGATTCGTGCCTACTCAGCTCTTTGTTCATTGCCTCCAGAGGCACATGATCAGTGTATGATAGCAAACATGATCAGCACATGATCAGTCACATGATCAGTGCATGATAAGCCACGTGATCAGTGCATGATCAGTCATGTGATCAGTGCATGATCAGTCACGTGACCAGTGCATGGTAGCTGCGTGATCATTGCATGATCAGCCACGTGATCAGTGCATGATAGCCACGTGATCAGTGCATGATCAGTCACGTGATCAGTGCATGATCAGTCACGTGATCAGTGCATGATCAGCCACGTGATCAGTGCATGATCAGTCACGTGATCAGTGCATGATCAGTCACGTGACCAGTGCATGGTAGCTACGTGATCATTGCATGATCAGCCACGTGATCAGTGCATGACAGCCACGTGATCAGTGCATGATAGCCACGTGATCAGTGCATGATCAGTCACGTGATCAGTGCATGATCAGCCACGTGATCAGTGCATGATGCCACGTGATCAGTGCATGATCAGTCACGTGACAGTGTATGATCAGCCACGTGATCAGTGCATGATCAGCCACGTGATCAGTGCATGATCAGCCACGTGATCAGTGCATGATATCCACGTGATCAGTGCATGATCATCACGTGATCAGTGTATGATCAGCCACGTGAACAGTGCATGCTCAGTCACGTGATCAGGGCCTGCTGAGCTGCGTGATTACTGTCTGCTCATCTGCTTGACAATTGCCAGCTGAGCTGCATGATTCCTGCCTGTCATCTGCTTGACAATTGCCAGCTGTGCTGCGTAATTCCTGCCTGCTCAGCTGCTTGATTATTGCCAGCTGAGCAGCATGATTCCTCACACCTGAGTTCCATGATTATTGCCTGCTGACTGTTTGATTCGTGCCTACTCAGCTCTTTGTTTATTGCCTCCAGAGGCACATGATCAGTGTATGATAGCAAACATGATCAGCGCATGATCAGTCACATGATCAGTGCCATTAAGTCACGTGATCACTACATGATAGTCATGTGATCAGTCCATGCTCAGTCACGGTATCAGTGCATGATCAGCCACGTGATCAGTGCATGATCAGCCACGTGATCAGTGCATGATAGCCACGTGATCAGTGCATGATCAGTCACGTGATCAGTGCATGATCAGTCACGTGATCAGTGCATGATCAGCCACGTGATCAGTGCATGATCAGTCACCTGATGGGTGTATGATCAGTCACGTGACCAGTACATGGTAGCTACATGATCATTGCATGATCAGCCACGTGAGTAGTGCATGATAGCCACGTGATCAGTGCATGATCAGTCACGTGATCAGTGCATGATCAGTCATGTAGTCAGTGCATGATAGCCCGTGATCAGTGCATGATCAGTCCCGTGATCAGTGCATGATCAGCCACGTGATCAGTGCATGATAGCCACGTGATCAGTGCATGATCAGTCACGTGATCAGTGCATGATCAGTCACGTGATCAGTGCATGATCAGTCACGTGATCAGTGTATGATCAGCCACGTGAACAGTGCATGCTCAGTCACGTGATCAGGGCCTGCTGAGCTGCGTGATTACTGTCTGCTCATCTGCTTGACAATTGCCAGCTGAGCTGCACGATTCCTGCCTGTCATCTGCTTGACAATTGCCACCTGTGCTGCGTAATTCCTGCCTGCTCATCTACTTGATTATTGCCAGCTGAGCAGCATGATTTCTCAGAGCTGAGTTCCATGATTATAGCCTGCTGACTGATTCCTGCCTACTCAGCTCTATGTTCATTGCCTCCAGAGGCACATGATCAGTGTATGACACCAAACATGATCAGCACATGATCAGTCACATGATCAGTGCATGATCAGCCACGTGATCAGTGCATGATCAGTCACGTGATCAGTGCATGATCAGTCACGTGACCAGTGCATGGTAGCTGCGTGATCAGTGCATGATCAGCCACGTGATCAGTGCATGATAGCCACGTGATCAGTGCATGATCAGTCACGTGATCAGTGCATGATCAGTCAGTGATCAGTGCATGATCAGTCACGTGATCAGTGCATGATAGCCACGTGATCAGTGCATGATCAGCCACGTGATCAGTGCATGATAGCCACGTGATCAGTGCATGATAGCCAGTGATCAGTGCATGATCAGTCACGTGATCAGTGCATGATCAGCCACGTGATCAGTGCATGATAGCCACGTGATCAGTGCATGATCAGTCACGTGATCAGTGCATGATAGCCACGTGATCAGTGCATGATCAGTCACTGATCAGTGCATGATCAGTCACGTGACCAGTACATGGTAGCTACGTGATCATTGCATGATCAGCCACGTGATCAGTGCATGATAGCCACGTGATCAGTGCATGATCAGTCACGTGATCAGTGCATGATCAGTCACGTGATCAGTGCATGGTAGCTGCGTGATCAGTGCATGATCAGCCACGTGATCAGTGCATGATAGCCACGTGATCAGTGCATGATCAGCCACGTGATCAGTGCATGATCAGTCACGTGATCAGTGCATGATCAGCCACGTGATCAGTGCATGATCAGCCACGTGATCAGTGCATGATCAGCCACGTGATCAGTGCATGATAGCCACGTGATCAGTGCATGATCAGTCACGTGATCAGTGCATGATCAGTCACGTGATCAGTGTATGATCAGCCACGTGAACAGTGCATGCTCAGTCACGTGATCAGGGCCTGCTGAGCTGCGTGATTACTGTCTGCTCATCTGCTTGACAATTGCCAGCTGAGCTGCACGATTCCTGCCTGTCATCTGCTTGACAATTGCCACCTGTGCTGCGTAATTCCTGCCTGCTCATCTACTTGATTATTGCCAGCTGAGCAGCATGATTTCTCACAGCTGAGTTCCATGATTATAGCCTGCTGAGTGATTCCTGCCTACTCAGCTCTATGTTCATTGCCTCCAGAGGCACATGATCAGTGTATGACACCAAACATGATCAGTGCATGATCAGTCACATGATCAGTGCATGATAAGCCACGTGATCAGTGCATGATCAGTTATGTGATCAGTGCATGATCAGTCACGTGACCAGTGCATGGTAGCTGCGTGATCAGTGCATGATCAGCCACGTGATCAGTGCATGATAGCCACGTGATCAGTGCATGATCAGTCACGTGATCAGTGCATGATCAGTCACGTGATCAGTGCATGATCAGCCACGTGATCAGTGCATGATCAGTCACGTGATCAGTGCATGATCAGTCACGTGACCAGTGCATGGTAGCTACGTGATCATTGCATGATCAGCCACGTGATCAGTGCATGATAGCCACGTGATCAGTGCATGATAGCCACGTGATCAGTGCATGATCAGTCACGTGATCAGTGCATGATCAGCCACGTGATCAGTGCATGATGCCACGTGATCAGTGCATGATCAGTCACGTGACAGTGTATGATCAGCCACGTGATCAGTGCATGATCAGCCACGTGATCAGTGCATGATCAGCCACGTGATCAGTGCATGATATCCACGTGATCAGTGCATGATCATCACGTGATCAGTGTATGATCAGCCACGTGAACAGTGCATGCTCAGTCACGTGATCAGGGCCTGCTGAGCTGCGTGATTACTGTCTGCTCATCTGCTTGACAATTGCCAGCTGAGCTGCATGATTCCTGCCTGTCATCTGCTTGACAATTGCCAGCTGTGCTGCGTAATTCCTGCCTGCTCAGCTGCTTGATTATTGCCAGCTGAGCAGCATGATTCCTCACACCTGAGTTCCATGATTATTGCCTGCTGACTGTTTGATTCGTGCCTACTCAGCTCTTTGTTTATTGCCTCCAGAGGCACATGATCAGTGTATGATAGCAAACATGATCAGCGCATGATCAGTCACATGATCAGTGCCATTAAGTCACGTGATCACTACATGATAGTCATGTGATCAGTCCATGCTCAGTCACGGTATCAGTGCATGATCAGCCACGTGATCAGTGCATGATCAGCCACGTGATCAGTGCATGATAGCCACGTGATCAGTGCATGATCAGTCACGTGATCAGTGCATGATCAGTCACGTGATCAGTGCATGATCAGCCACGTGATCAGTGCATGATCAGTCACCTGATGGGTGTATGATCAGTCACGTGACCAGTACATGGTAGCTACATGATCATTGCATGATCAGCCACGTGATAGTGCATGATAGCCACGTGATCAGTGCATGATCAGTCACGTGATCAGTGCATGATCAGTCATGTGTCAGTGCATGATAGCCCGTGATCAGTGCATGATCAGTCCCGTGATCAGTGCATGATCAGCCACGTGATCAGTGCATGATAGCCACGTGATCAGTGCATGATCAGTCACGTGATCAGTGCATGATCAGTCACGTGATCAGTGCATGATCAGCCACGTGATCAGTGCATGATCAGTCACGTGATCAGTGCATGATCAGTCACGTGATCAGTGCATGATAGCTGCGTGATCAGTGCATGATCAGCCACGTGATCAGTGCATGACAGCCACGTGATCAGTGCATGATAGCCACGTGATCAGTGCATGATCAGTCACGTGATCAGTGCATGATCAGCCACGTGATCAGTGCATGATGCCACGTGATCAGTGCATGATCAGTCACGTGACAGTGTATGATCAGCCACGTGATCAGTGCATGATCAGCCACGTGATCAGTGCATGATCAGCCACGTGATCAGTGCATGATATCCACGTGATCAGTGCATGATCATCACGTGATCAGTGTATGATCAGCCACGTGAACAGTGCATGCTCAGTCACGTGATCAGGGCCTGCTGAGCTGCGTGATTACTGTCTGCTCATCTGCTTGACAATTGCCAGCTGAGCTGCATGATTCCTGCCTGTCATCTGCTTGACAATTGCCAGCTGTGCTGCGTAATTCCTGCCTGCTCAGCTGCTTGATTATTGCCAGCTGAGCAGCATGATTCCTCACACCTGAGTTCCATGATTATTGCCTGCTGACTGTTTGATTCGTGCCTACTCAGCTCTTTGTTTATTGCCTCCAGAGGCACATGATCAGTGTATGATAGCAAACATGATCAGCGCATGATCAGTCACATGATCAGTGCCATTAAGTCACGTGATCACTACATGATAGTCATGTGATCAGTCCATGCTCAGTCACGGTATCAGTGCATGATCAGCCACGTGATCAGTGCATGATCAGCCACGTGATCAGTGCATGATAGCCACGTGATCAGTGCATGATCAGTCACGTGATCAGTGCATGATCAGTCACGTGATCAGTGCATGATCAGCCACGTGATCAGTGCATGATCAGTCACCTGATGGGTGTATGATCAGTCACGTGACCAGTACATGGTAGCTACATGATCATTGCATGATCAGCCACGTGAGTAGTGCATGATAGCCACGTGATCAGTGCATGATCAGTCACGTGATCAGTGCATGATCAGTCATGTATCAGTGCATGATAGCCCGTGATCAGTGCATGATCAGTCCCGTGATCAGTGCATGATCAGCCACGTGATCAGTGCATGATCAGCACGTGATCAGTGCATGATCAGTCACGTGATCAGTGCATGATCAGTCACGTGATCAGTGCATGATCAGTCACGTGATCAGTGTATGATCAGCCACGTGATCAGTGCATGCTCAGTCACGTGATCAGGGCCTGCTGAGCTGCGTGATTACTGTCTGCTCATCTGCTTGACAATTGCCAGCTGAGCTGCACGATTCCTGCCTGTCATCTGCTTGACAATTGCCACCTGTGCTGCGTAATTCCTGCCTGCTCATCTACTTGATTATTGCCAGCTGAGCAGCATGATTTCTCAGAGCTGAGTTCCATGATTATAGCCTGCTGACTGATTCCTGCCTACTCAGCTCTATGTTCATTGCCTCCAGAGGCACATGATCAGTGTATGACACCAAACATGATCAGCACATGATCAGTCACATGATCAGTGCATGATCAGCCACGTGATCAGTGCATGATCAATTATGTGATCAGTGCATGATCAGTCACGTGACCAGTGCATGGTAGCTGCGTGATCAGTGCATGATCAGCCACGTGATCAGTGCATGATAGCCACGTGATCAGTGCATGATCAGTCACGTGATCAGTGCATGATCAGTCAGTGATCAGTGCATGATCAGTCACGTGATCAGTGCATGATAGCTACGTGATCAGTGCATGATCAGCCACGTGATCAGTGCATGATAGCCACGTGATCAGTGCATGATAGCCAGTGATCAGTGCATGATCAGTCACGTGATCAGTGCATGATCAGCCACGTGATCAGTGCATGATAGCCACGTGATCAGTGCATGATCAGTCACGTGATCAGTGCATGATAGCCACGTGATCAGTGCATGATCAGTCACGTGATCAGTGCATGATCAGTCACGTGACCAGTACATGGTAGCTACGTGATCATTGCATGATCAGCCACGTGATCAGTGCATGATAGCCACGTGATCAGTGCATGATCAGTCACGTGATCAGTGCATGATCAGTCACGTGATCAGTGCATGATAGCTGCGTGATCAGTGCATGATCAGCCACGTGATCAGTGCATGATAGCCACGTGATCAGTGCATGATCAGCCACGTGATCAGTGCATGATCAGTCACGTGATCAGTGCATGATCAGCCACGTGATCAGTGCATGATCAGCCACGTGATCAGTGCATGTCAGCCACGTGATCAGTGCATGATCAGCCACGTGATCAGTGCATGATCAGTCACGTGATCAGTGCATGATCAGTCACGTGATCAGTGTATGATCAGCCACGTGAACAGTGCATGCTCAGTCACGTGATCAGGGCCTGCTGAGCTGCGTGATTACTGTCTGCTCATCTGCTTGACAATTGCCAGCTGAGCTGCACGATTCCTGCCTGTCATCTGCTTGACAATTGCCAGCTGTGCTGCGTAATTCCTGCCTGCTCAGCTGCTTGATTATTGCCAGCTGAGCAGCATGATTTCTCACAGCTGAGTTCCATGATTATTGCCTGCTGAGTGATTCGTGCCTACTCAGCTCTTTGTTCATTGCCTCCAGAGGCACATGATCAGTGTATGACACCAAACATGATCAGCACATGATCAGTCACATGATCAGTGCATGATAAGCCACGTGATCAGTGCATGATCAGTCATGTGATCAGTGCATGATCAGTCACGTGATCAGTGCATGATAGCTGCGTGATCAGTGCATGATCAGCCACGTGATCAGTGCATGATAGCCACGTGATCAGTGCATGATCAGTCACGTGATCAGTGCATGATCAGTCACGTGATCAGTGCATGATCAGTCACGTGATCAGTGCATGATCAGTCACGTGATCAGTGCATGATCAGTCACGTGACCAGTGCATGGTAGCTACGTGATCATTGCATGATCAGCCACGTGATCAGTGCATGATAGCCACGTGATCAGTGCATGATAGCCACGTGATCAGTGCATGATCAGTCACGTGATACGTGTGTGATCAGCCACGTGATCAGTGCATGATATCCACGTGATCAGTGCATGATAGCCACGTGATCAGTGCATGATCAGTCACGTGATCAGTGCATGATCAGTCACGTGATCGTGTGTGATCAGCCACGTGATCAGTGCATGATGAGCCACGTGATCAGTGCATGATCAATTACGTGATCAGTGCATGATCAGTCACGTGACCAGTACATGGTACCTACGTGATCAGTGCATGATCAGCCACGTGATCAGTGCATGATAGCCACGTGATCAGTGCATGATCAGCCACGTGATCAGTGCATGATCAGCCACGTGATCAGTGCATGATCAGTCACGTGATCATGTGTGATCAGCCACGTGATCAGTGCATGATCAGCCACGTGATCAGTGCATGATCAGCCACGTGATCAGTGCATGATCAGTCACGTGATCAGTATATGATAGCCACGTGATCAGTGCATGACAGCCACGTGATCAGTGCATGATAGCCACGTGATCAGTGCATGATCAGTCACGTGATCAGTGCATGATCAGCCACGTGATCAGTGCATGATGCCACGTGATCAGTGCATGATCAGTCACGTGACAGTGTATGATCAGCCACGTGATCAGTGCATGATCAGCCACGTGATCAGTGCATGATCAGCCACGTGATCAGTGCATGATCAGTCACGTGATCAGTGCATGATCAGTCACGTGATCAGTGTATGATCAGCCACGTGAACAGTGCATGCTCAGTCACGTGATCAGGGCCTGCTGAGCTGCGTGATTACTGTCTGCTCATCTGCTTGACAATTGCCAGCTGAGCTGCACGATTCCTGCCTGTCATCTGCTTGACAATTGCCAGCTGTGCTGCGTAATTCCTGCCTGCTCAGCTGCTTGATTATTGCCAGCTGAGCAGCATGATTCCTCACAGCTGAGTTCCATGATTATTGCCTGCTGAGTGATTCGTGCCTACTCAGCTCTTTGTTCATTGCCTCCAGAGGCACATGATCAGTGTATGATAGCAAACATGATCAGCGCATGATCAGTCACATGATCAGTGCATGATAAGCCACGTGATCAGTGCATGATCAGTCATGTGATCAGTGCATGATCAGTCACGTGATCAGTGCATGATAGCTGCGTGATCAGTGCATGATCAGCCACGTGATCAGTGCATGATAGCCACGTGATCAGTGCATGATCAGTCACGTGATCAGTGCATGATCAGTCACGTGATCAGTGCATGATCAGTCACGTGATCAGTGCATGATCAGTCACGTGATCAGTGCATGATCAGTCACGTGACCAGTGCATGGTAGCTACGTGATCATTGCATGATCAGCCACGTGATCAGTGCATGATAGCCACGTGATCAGTGCATGATCAGCCACGTGATCAGTGCATGATCAGTCACGTGATACGTGTGTGATCAGCCACGTGATCAGTGCATGATAGCCACGTGATCAGTGCATGATAGCCACGTGATCAGTGCATGATCAGTCACGTGATCAGTGCATGATCAGTCACGTGATCAGTGCATGATCAGTCACGTGATCAGTGCATGATAGCCACGTGATCAGTGCATGATCAGCCACGTGATCAGTGCATGATAGCCACGTGATCAGTGCATGATAGCCAGTGATCAGTGCATGATCAGTCACGTGATCAGTGCATGATCAGCCACGTGATCAGTGCATGATAGCCACGTGATCAGTGCATGATCAGTCACGTGATCAGTGCATGATCAGCCACGTGATCAGTGCATGATCAGTCACTGATCAGTGCATGATCAGTCACGTGACCAGTACATGGTAGCTACGTGATCATTGCATGATCAGCCACGTGAGCAGTGCATGATAGCCACGTGATCAGTGCATGATCAGTCACGTGATCAGTGCATGATCAGTCACGTGATCAGTGCATGGTAGCTGCGTGATCATGCATGATCAGCCACGTGATCAGTGCATGATAGCCACGTGATCAGTGCATGATCAGCCACGTGATCAGTGCATGATCAGTCACGTGATCAGTGCATGATCAGCCACGTGATCAGTGCATGATCAGCCACGTGATCAGTGCATGTCAGCCACGTGATCAGTGCATGATCAGCCACGTGATCAGTGCATGATCAGTCACGTGATCAGTGCATGATCAGTCACGTGATCAGTGTATGATCAGCCACGTGAACAGTGCATGCTCAGTCACGTGATCAGGGCCTGCTGAGCTGCGTGATTACTGTCTGCTCATCTGCTTGACAATTGCCAGCTGAGCTGCACGATTCCTGCCTGTCATCTGCTTGACAATTGCCAGCTGTGCTGCGTAATTCCTGCCTGCTCAGCTGCTTGATTATTGCCAGCTGAGCAGCATGATTTCTCACAGCTGAGTTCCATGATTATTGCCTGCTGAGTGATTCGTGCCTACTCAGCTCTTTGTTCATTGCCTCCAGAGGCACATGATCAGTGTATGATAGCAAACATGATCAGCACATGATCAGTCACATGATCAGTGCATGATAAGCCACGTGATCAGTGCATGATCAGTCATGTGATCAGTGCATGATCAGTCACGTGATCAGTGCATGATAGCCACGTGATCAGTGCATGATCAGCCACGTGATCAGTGCATGATAGCCACGTGATCAGTGCATGATCAGTCACGTGATCAGTGCATGATCAGTCACGTGATCAGTGCATGATCAGTCACGTGATCAGTGCATGATCAATCACGTGATCAGTGCATGATCAGTCACGTGACCAGTGCATGGTAGCTACGTGATCATTGCATGATCAGCCACGTGATCAGTGCATGATAGCCACGTGATCAGTGCATGATCAGCCACGTGATCAGTGCATGATCAGTCACGTGATCAGTGTGATCAGCCACGTGATCAGTGCATGATAGCCACGTGATCAGTGCATGATAGCCACGTGATCAGTGCATGATCAGTCACGTGATCAGTGCATGATCAGTCACGTGATCGTGTGTGATCACCACGTGATCAGTGCATGATCAGCCACGTGATCAGTGCATGATCAGTCACGTGATCAGTGCATGATCAGTCACGTGATCAGTGCATGGTACCACGTGATCAGTGCATGATCAGCCACGTGATCAGTGCATGATAGCCACGTGATCAGTGCATGATCAGCCACGTGATCAGTGCATGATCAGCCACGTGATCAGTGCATGATCAGTCACGTGATCATGTATGATCAGCCACGTGATCAGTGCATGATCAGCCACGTGATCAGTGCATGATCAGCCACGTGATCAGTGCATGATCAGTCACGTGATCAGTGCATGATCAGTCACGTGATCAGTGCATGATCAGCCACGTGATCAGTGCATGCTCAGTCACGTGATCAGTGCCTGCTGAGCTGCGTGATTACTGTCTGCTCATCTGCTTGACAATTGCCACCTGTGCTGCGTAATTCCTGCCTGCTCATCTACTTGATTATTGCCAGCTGAGCAGCATGATTTCTCAGAGCTGAGTTCCATGATTATAGCCTGCTGAGTGATTCGTGCCTACTCAGCTCTATGTTCATTGCCTCCAGAGGCACATGATCAGTGTATGACACCAAACATGATCAGTGCATGATCAGTCACATGATCAGTGCATGATAAGCCACGTGATCAGTGCATGATCAGTCACGTGATCAGTGCATGATCAGTCACGTGATCAGTGCATGGTAGCTGCGTGATCAGTGCATGATCAGCCACGTGATCAGTGCATGATAGCCACGTGATCAGTGCATGATCAGCCACGTGATCAGTGCATGATCAGCCACGTGATCAGTGCATGATCAGCCACGTGATCAGTGCATGATAGCCACGTGATCAGTGCATGATCAGTCACGTGATAGTGCATGATCAGCCACGTGATCAGTGCATGATCAGCCACGTGATCAGTGCATGATAGCCACGTGATCAGTGCATGATCAGTCACGTGATCAGTGCATGATCAGTCATGTGATCGTGTGTGATCAGCCACGTGATCAGTGCATGATCAGCCACGTGATCAGTGCATGATCAGTCACGTGATCAGTGCATGATCAGTCACGTGATCAGTGCATGATAGCTACGTGATCAGTGCATGATCAGCCACGTGATCAGTGCATGATAGCCACGTGATCAGTGCATGATCAGCCACGTGATCAGTGCATGATCAGTCACGTGATCAGTGCATGATCAGCCACGTGATCAGTGCATGATCAGCCACGTGATCAGTGCATGATCAGCCACGTGATCAGTGCATGATAGCCACGTGATCAGTGCATGATCAGTCACGTGATCAGTGTATGATCAGCCACGTGAACAGTGCATGCTCAGTCACGTGATCAGGGCCTGCTGAGCTGCGTGATTACTGTCTGCTCATCTGCTTGACAATTGCCAGCTGAGCTGCACGATTCCTGCCTGTCATCTGCTTGACAATTGCCACCTGTGCTGCGTAATTCCTGCCTGCTCATCTGTTGATTATTGCCAGCTGAGCAGCATGATTTCTCAGAGCTGAGTTCCATGATTATAGCCTGCTGAGTGATTCGTGCCTACTCAGCTCTATGTTCATTGCCTCCAGAGGCACATGATCAGTGTATGACACCAAACATGATCAGTGCATGATCAGTCACATGATCAGTGCATGATAAGCCACGTGATCAGTGCATGATCAGTTATGTGATCAGTGCATGATCAGTCATGTGATCAGTGCATGGTAGCCACGTGATCAGTGCATGATCAGCCACGTGATCAGTGCATGATAGCCACGTGATCAGTGCATGATCAGTCACGTGATCGTGTGTGATCAGCCACGTGATCAGTGCATGATAGCCACGTGATCAGTGCATGATAGCCACGTGATCAGTGCATGATCAGTCACGTGATCAGTGCATGATCAGTCACGTGATCGTGTGTGATCAGCCACGTGATCAGTGCATGATCAGCCACGTGATCAGTGCATGATCAGTCACGTGATCAGTGCATGATCAGTCACGTGATCAGTGCATGATACCTACGTGATCAGTGCATGATCAGCCACGTGATCAGTGCATGATAGCCACGTGATCAGTGCATGATCAGCCACGTGATCAGTGCATGATCAGCCACGTGATCAGTGCATGATCAGTCACGTGATCATGTGTGATCAGCCACGTGATCAGTGCATGATCAGCCACGTGATCAGTGCATGATCAGCCACGTGATCAGTGCATGATCAGTCACGTGATCAGTGCATGATAGCCACGTGATCAGTGCATGATCAGCCACGTGATCAGTGCATGATCAGCCACGTGATCAGTGCATGATCAGCCACGTGATCAGTGTATGATCAGCCACGTGATCAGTGCATGATGCCACGTGATCAGTGCATGATCAGTCACGTGATCAGTGTATGATCAGCCACGTGAACAGTGCATGCTCAGTCACGTGATCAGGGCCTGCTGAGCTGCGTGATTACTGTCTGCTCATCTGCTTGACAATTGCCAGCTGAGCTGCACGATTCCTGCCTGTCATCTGCTTGACAATTGCCAGCTGTGCTGCGTAATTCCTGCCTGCTCAGCTGCTTGATTATTGCCAGCTGAGCAGCATGATTCCTCACACCTGAGTTCCATGATTATTGCCTGCTGACTGTTTGATTCGTGCCTACTCAGCTCTTTGTTTATTGCCTCCAGAGGCACATGATCAGTGTATGATAGCAAACATGATCAGCGCATGATCAGTCACATGATCAGCGCCATTAAGTCACGTGATCACTACATGATAGTCATGTGATCAGTCCATGCTCAGTCACGGTATCAGTGCATGATCAGCCACGTGATCAGTGCATGATCAGCCACGTGATCAGTGCATGATAGCCATGTGATCAGTGCATGATCAGTCACGTGATCAGTGCATGATCAGTCACGTGATCAGTGCATGATCAGCCACGTGATCAGTGCATGATCAGTCACCTGATGGGTGTATGATCAGTCACGTGACCAGTACATGGTAGCTACATGATCATTGCATGATCAGCCACGTGAGTAGTGCATGATAGCCACGTGATCAGTGCATGATCAGTCACGTGATCAGTGCATGATCATCACGTGATCAGTGCATGTCAGTCATGTATCAGTGCATGATAGCCACGTGATCAGTGCATGATCAGTCCCGTGATCAGTGCATGATCAGCCACGTGATCAGTGCATGATCAGCCACGTGATCAGTGCATGATCAGTCACGTGATCAGTGCATGATCAGTCACGTGATCAGTGCATGATCAGTCACGTGATCAGTGTATGATCAGCCACGTGATCAGTGCATGATCAGTCACGTGATCAGTGCATGCTGAGCTGCGTGATTACTGTCTGCTCATCTGCTTGACAATTGCCAGCTGAGCTGCACGATTCCTGCCTGTCATCTCCTTGACAATTGCCACCTGTGCTGCGTAATTCCTGCCTGATCATCTACTTGATTATTGCCAGCTGAGCAGCATGATTTCTCAGAGCTGAGTTCCATGATTATAGCCTGCTGACTGATTCCTGCCTACTCAGCTCTATGTTCATTGCCTCCAGAGGCACATGATCAGTGTGTGACACCAAACATGATCAGTGCATGATCAGTCACATGATCAGTGCATGATCAGCCACGTGATCAGTGCATGATCAGCCACGTGATCAGTGCATGATCAGTCACGTGATACATGTGTGATCAGCCACGTGATCAGTGCATGATGAGCCACGTGATCAGTGCATGATCAATTACGTGATCAGTGCATGATCAGTCACGTGACCAGTACATGGTTGCTACGTGATCGTTGCATGATCAGCCACGTGAGCAGTGCATGATAGCCACGTGATCAGTGCATGATCAGTCACGTGATCAGTACATGATCAGTCACGTGAACAGTGCATGATCATTTACGTGATCAGTGCATGATCAGTCACGTGACCAGTATATGGTAGCTACGTGATCATTCCATGACGAGCCACGTGAGCAGTGCATGATAGCCACGTGATGTGTGCATGATCAGTTACGTGAGCAGAGTATGATCAGCCACGTGATCAGTGCATGAGTGCCACGTGATCAGTGCATGATATGTCACGTGACAGGTGTGTGATCAGCCACGTGAACAGTGCATGTTCAGCCACGTGATCAGTGCATGATAGCCACGTGATCAGTGCATGATCAGTTACGTGAGCAGTGTATGATCAGCCACGTGATCAGTGCATGGTCAGACACGTGAACAGTGTATGATCAGCCACGTGATCAGTGCATGATATCCAAGTGATCAGTGCATGATCATCACGTGATCAGTGTATGATCAGCCACGTGAACAGTGCATGCTCAGTCACGTGATCAGGGCCTGCTGAGCTGCGTGATTACTGTCTGCTCATCTGCTTGACAATTGCCAGCTGAGCTGCACGATTCCTGCCTGTCATCTGCTTGACAATTGCCAGCTGTGCTGCGTAATTCCTGCCTGCTCAGCTGCTTGATTATTGCCAGCTGAGCAGCATGATTCCTCACAGCTGAGTTCCATGATTATTGCCTGCTGACTGTTTGATTCGTGCCTACTCAGCTCTTTGTTTATTGCCTCCAGAGGCACATGATCAGTGTATGATAGCAAACATGATCAGCGCATGATCAGTCACATGATCAGCGCCATTAAGTCACGTGATCACTACATGATAGTCATGTGATCAGTCCATGCTCAGTCACGGTATCAGTGCATGATCAGCCACGTGATCAGTGCATGATCTGTCACATGATTAGTGTATGATCATCCACGTGATCAGTGCATGGGCAGTCATGTGATCAGTGCATGATATAGACGTGATCAGTGCATGATCAGTCACGTGATCAGTGCATGATAGCCACGTGATCAGTGCATGATCAGTCACCTGATGGGTGTATGATCATTCACGTGACCTGTACATGGTAGCTACATGATCATTGCATGATCAGCCACGTGAGTAGTGCATGATAGCCACGTGATCAGTGCATGATCAGTCACGTGATCAGTGCATGATCAGTCATGTGATCAGTACATGGTAGCTGCGTGATCATGCATGATCAGCCACGTGAGCAGTGCATGATAGCCACGTGATCAGTGCATGATCAGACACGTGATCAGTGCATGATCAGTCACGTGATCAGTGCATGATCAGCCACGTGATCAGTGCATGATCAGGCACGTGATCAGTGCATGTCAGCCACGTGATCAGTGCATGATAGCCACGTGATCAGTGCATGATCAGTCACGTGATCAGTGCATGATCAGTCACGTGATCAGTGCATGATCAGCCACGTGATCAGTGCATGATCAGCCAGTGATCAGTGCATGATCAATTACGTGATCAGTGCATGATCAGTCACGTGACCAGTGCATGGTAGCTACGTGATCATTGCATGATCAGCCACGTGATCAGTGCATGATAGCCACGTGATCAGTGCATGATAGCCACGTGATCAGTGCATGATCAGTCATGTGATCGTGTGTGATCAGCCACGTGATCAGTGCATGATAGCCACGTGATCAGTGCATGATCAGCCACGTGATCAGTGCATGATAGCCACGTGATCAGTGCATGATCAGTCACGTGATCATGTGTGATCAGCCACGTGATCAGTGCATGATCAGCCACGTGATCAGTGCATGATCAGTCACGTGATCAGTGCATGATTGCTACGTGATCGTGCATGATCAGCCACGTGATCAGTGCATGATAGCCACGTGATCAGTGCATGATCAGTCACGTGATCAGTGCATGATCAGTCACGTGATCAGTGCATGATCATTTACGTGATCAGTGCATGATCAGTCACGTGATCAGTATATGGTAGCTACGTGATCATTGCATGACAGCCACGTGATCAGTGCATGATAGCCACGTGATCAGTGCATGATCAGTCACGTGATCAGTGCATGATCAGCCACGTGATCAGTGCATGATGCCACGTGATCAGTGCATGATCAGTCACGTGATCAGTGCATGATCAGCCACGTGATCAGTGCATGATCAGCCACGTGATCAGTGCATGATAGCCACGTGATCAGTGCATGATCAGTCACGTGATCAGTGCATGATCAGCCACGTGATCAGTGCATGATCAGTCACGTGATCAGTGCATGATCAGCCACGTGATCAGTGCATGATAGCCACGTGATCAGTGCATGATCATCACGTGATCAGTGCATGATCAGCCACGTGATCAGTGCATGATCAGTCACGTGATCAGTGCATGATCAGCCACGTGATCAGTGCATGATCAGCCACGTGATCAGTGCATGATCAGCCACGTGATCAGTGCATGATCAGCCACGTGATCAGTGCATGATCAGTCACGTGATCAGTGCATGATCAGTCACGTGAACAGTGCATGATCATTTACGTGATCAGTGCATGATCAGTCACGTGACCAGTATATGGTAGCTACGTGATCATTCCATGACGAGCCACGTGAGCAGTGCATGATAGCCACGTGATGTGTGCATGATCAGTTACGTGAGCAGAGTATGATCAGCCACGTGATCAGTGCATGAGTGCCACGTGATCAGTGCATGATATGTCACGTGACAGTGTGTGATCAGCCACGTGATCAGTGCATGTTCAGCCACGTGATCAGTGCATGATAGCCACGTGATCAGTGCATGATCAGTTACGTGAGCAGTGTATGATCAGCCACGTGATCAGTGCATGGTCAGACACGTGATCAGTGTATGATCAGCCACGTGATCAGTGCATGATCAATCACGTGATCAGTGTATGATCAGCCACGTGAACAGTGCATGCTCAGTCACGTGATCAGGGCCTGCTGAGCTGCGTGATTACTGTCTGCTCATCTGCTTGACAATTGCCAGCTGAGCTGCACGATTCCTGCCTGTCATCTGCTTGACAATTGCCAGCTGTGCTGCGTAATTCCTGCCTGCTCAGCTGCTTGATTATTGCCAGCTGAGCAGCATGATTCCTCACAGCTGAGTTCCATGATTATTGCCTGCTGACTGTTTGATTCGTGCCTACTCAGCTCTTTGTTTATTGCCTCCAGAGGCACATGATCAGTGTATGATAGCAAACATGATCAGCGCATGATCAGTCACATGATCAGCGCCATTAAGTCACGTGATCACTACATGATAGTCATGTGATCAGTCCATGCTCAGTCACGGTATCAGTGCATGATCAGCCACGTGATCAGTGCATGATCTGTCACATGATTAGTGTATGATCATCCACGTGATCAGTGCATGGGCAGTCATGTGATCAGTGCATGATATAGACGTGATCAGTGCATGATCAGTCACGTGATCAGTGCATGATAGCCACGTGATCAGTGCATGATCAGTCACCTGATGGGTGTATGATCATTCACGTGACCTGTACATGGTAGCTACATGATCATTGCATGATCAGCCACGTGAGTAGTGCATGATAGCCACGTGATCAGTGCATGATCAGTCACGTGATCAGTGCATGATCAGTCATGTGACCAGTACATGGTAGCTGCGTGATCAGTGCATGATCAGCCACGTGAGCAGTGCATGATAGCCACGTGATCAGTGCATGATCAGTCACGTGATCAGTGCATGATCAGTCACGTGATCAGTGCATGATCAGCCACGTGATCAGTGCATGATCAGGCACGTGATCAGTGCATGATCAGCCACGTGATCAGTGCATGATAGCCACGTGATCAGTGCATGATCAGTCACGTGATCAGTGCATGATCAGTCACGTGATCAGTGCATGATCAGCCACGTGATCAGTGCATGATCAGCCACGTGATCAGTGCATGATCAATTACGTGATCAGTGCATGATCAGTCACGTGATCAGTGCATGATAGCTACGTGATCAGTGCATGATCAGCCACGTGATCAGTGCATGATAGCCACGTGATCAGTGCATGATAGCCACGTGATCAGTGCATGATCAGTCACGTGATCGTGTGTGATCAGCCACGTGATCAGTGCATGATCAGCCACGTGATCAGTGCATGATCAGCCACGTGATCAGTGCATGATCAGTCACGTGATCAGTGCATGATAGCTACGTGATCATGCATGATCAGCCACGTGATCAGTGCATGATAGCCACGTGATCAGTGCATGATCAGTCACGTGATCAGTGCATGATCAGTCACGTGATCAGTGCATGATCAGTCACGTGATCAGTGCATGATCAGTCACGTGATCAGTGCATGATAGCTACGTGATCAGTGCATGATCAGCCACGTGATCAGTGCATGATAGCCACGTGATCAGTGCATGATCAGTCACGTGATCAGTGCATGATCAGTCACGTGATCAGTGCATGATCAGGCACGTGATCAGTGCATGATCAGCCACGTGATCAGTGCATGATAGCCACGTGATCAGTGCATGATCAGTCACGTGATCATGTGTGATCAGCCACGTGATCAGTGCATGATCAGTCACGTGATCAGTGCATGATCAGTCACGTGATCAGTGCATGATCAGCCACGTGATCAGTGCATGATCAGCCACGTGATCAGTGCATGATCAGCCACGTGATCAGTGCATGATCAGTCACGTGATCAGTGCATGATCAGTCACGTGACCAGTGCATGGTAGCTACGTGATCAGTGCATGATCAGCCACGTGATCAGTGCATGATAGCCACGTGATCAGTGCATGATCAGTCACGTGATCAGTGCATGATCAGTCACGTGACAGTGCATGGCAGCTGCGTGATCAGTGCATGATCAGCCACGTGATCAGTGCATGATAGCCACGTGATCAGTGCATGATCAGCCACGTGATCAGTGCATGATCAGTCACGTGATCAGTGCATGATCAGCCACGTGATCAGTGCATGATCAGTCACGTGATCAGTGCATGATAGCTGCGTGATCATGCATGATCAGCCACGTGATCAGTGCATGATAGCCACGTGATCAGTGCATGATCAGTCACGTGATCAGTGCATGATCAGTCACGTGATCAGTGCATGATCAGCCACGTGATCAGTGCATGATCAGTCACGTGATCAGTGCATGATCAGCCACGTGATCAGTGCATGATAGCCACGTGATCAGTGCATGATCAGTCACGTGATCAGTGCATGATCAGTCACGTGATCAGTGCATGATCAGCCACGTGATCAGTGCATGATCAGTCACGTGATCAGTGCATGATCAGTCACGTGATCAGTGCATGATAGCTACGTGATCAGTGCATGATCAGCCACGTGATCAGTGCATGATAGCCACGTGATCAGTGCATGATCAGCCACGTGATCAGTGCATGATCAGTCACGTGATCAGTGCATGATAGCTACGTGATCATGCATGATCAGCCACGTGATCAGTGCATGATAGCCACGTGATCAGTGCATGATCAGTCACGTGATCAGTGCATGATCAGTCACGTGATCAGTGCATGATAGCCACGTGATCAGTGCATGATCAGCCACGTGATCAGTGCATGATAGCCACGTGATCAGTGCATGATCAGCCACGTGATCAGTGCATGATCAGCCACGTGATCAGTGCATGATCAGCCACGTGATCAGTGCATGATCAGTCACGTGATCAGTGTGATCAGCCACGTGATCAGTGCATGATCAGCCACGTGATCAGTGCATGATCAATTACGTGATCAGTGCATGATCAGTCACGTGATCAGTGCATGGTAGCTACGTGATCATTGCATGATCAGCCACGTGATCAGTGCATGATAGCCACGTGATCAGTGCATGATCAGCCACGTGATCAGTGCATGATCAGTCACGTGATCAGTGCATGATCAGCCACGTGATCAGTGCATGATAGCCACGTGATCAGTGCATGATCAGCCACGTGATCAGTGCATGATCAGCCACGTGATCAGTGCATGATCAGCCACGTGATCAGTGCATGATCAGTCACGTGATCAGTGCATGATCATCCACGTGATCAGTGCATGATCAGTCATGTGATCAGTGCATGATATAGACGTGATCAGTGCATGATCAGTCACGTGATCAGTGCATGATAGCCACGTGATCAGTGCATGATCAGTCACGTGATCAGTGCATGATCAGTCACGTGACCAGTACATGGTAGCTACATGATCATTGCATGATCAGCCACGTGATAGTGCATGATAGCCACGTGATCAGTGCATGATCAGTCACGTGATCAGTGCATGATCAGCCACGTGATCAGTGCATGATCAGCCACGTGATCAGTGCATGATCAGTCACGTGATCAGTGCATGATCAGCCACGTGATCAGTGCATGATCAGCCACGTGATCAGTGCATGATCAGCCACGTGATCAGTGCATGATCAGTCACGTGATCAGTGCATGATCAGCCACGTGATCAGTGCATGATCAGTCACGTGATCAGTGCATGATCAGTCACGTGATCAGTGCATGATCAGCCACGTGATCAGTGCATGATCAGCCACGTGATCAGTGCATGATCAGCCACGTGATCAGTGCATGATCAGTCACGTGATCAGTGCATGATCAGTCACGTGACCAGTACATGGTAGCTACGTGATCATTGCATGATCAGCCACGTGATCAGTGCATGATAGCCACGTGATCAGTGCATGATCAGCCACGTGATCAGTGCATGATCAGCCACGTGATCAGTGCATGATCAGTCACGTGATCAGTGCATGATCAGCCACGTGATCAGTGCATGTCAGTCATGTGATCAGTGCATGATAGCCCGTGATCAGTGCATGATCAGTCCCGTGATCAGTGCATGATCAGCCACGTGATCAGTGCATGATCAGCCACGTGATCAGTGCATGATCAGTCACGTGATCAGTGCATGATCAGTCACGTGATCAGTGTATGATCAGCCACGTGAACAGTGCATGCTCAGTCACGTGATCAGGGCCTGCTGAGCTGCGTGATTACTGTCTGCTCATCTGCTTGACAATTGCCAGCTGAGCTGCACGATTCCTGCCTGTCATCTGCTTGACAATTGCCAGCTGTGCTGCGTAATTCCTGCCTGCTCAGCTGCTTGATTATTGCCAGCTGAGCAGCATGATTTCTCACAGCTGAGTTCCATGATTATTGCCTGCTGACTGATTCGTGCCTACTCAGCTCTTTGTTCATTGCCTCCAGAGGCACATGATCAGTGTATGATAGCAAACATGATCAGCACATGATCAGTCACATGATCAGTGCATGATAAGCCACGTGATCAGTGCATGATCAGTCATGTGATCAGTGCATGATCAGTCACGTGATCAGTGCATGATAGCTGCGTGATCAGTGCATGATCAGCCACGTGATCAGTGCATGATCAGTCACGTGATCAGTGCATGATCAGTCACGTGATCAGTGCATGATCAGCCACGTGATCAGTGCATGATCAGCCACGTGATCAGTGCATGATCAGCCACGTGATCAGTGCATGATCATTCACGTGATCTGTGCATGATCAGGCACGTGATCAGTGCATGATCAGCCACGTGATCAGTGCATGATAGCCACGTGATCAGTGCATGATCAGTCACGTGATCAGTGCATGATCAGTCACGTGACCAGTACATGGTAGCTACGTGATCAGTGCATGATCAGCCACGTGATCAGTGCATGATAGCCACGTGATCAGTGCATGATCAGTCACGTGATCAGTGCATGATCAGTCACGTGATCAGTGCATGATCAGGCACGTGATCAGTGCATGATCAGCCACGTGATCAGTGCATGATAGCCACGTGATCAGTGCATGATCAGTCACGTGATCAGTGCATGATCAGCCACGTGATCAGTGCATGATCAGCCACGTGATCAGTGCATGATCAATTACGTGATCAGTGCATGATCAGTCACGTGATCAGTGCATGATAGCTACGTGATCAGTGCATGATCAGCCACGTGATCAGTGCATGATAGCCACGTGATCAGTGCATGATCAGTCACGTGATCAGTGCATGATCAGTCACGTGATCAGTGCATGATCAGTCACGTGATCAGTGCATGATCAGTCACGTGATCAGTGCATGATCAGTCACGTGATCAGTGCATGGTAGCTACGTGATCAGTGCATGATCAGCCACGTGATCAGTGCATGATAGCCACGTGATCAGTGCATGATCAGTCACGTGATCAGTGCATGATCAGCCACGTGATCAGTGCATGATCAGTCACGTGATCAGTGCATGATATAGACGTGATCAGTGCATGATCAGTCACGTGATCAGTGCATGATCAGCCACGTGATCAGTGCATGATAGCCACGTGATCAGTGCATGATAGCCAGTGATCAGTGCATGATCAGTCACGTGATCAGTGCATGATCAGCCACGTGATCAGTGCATGATAGCCACGTGATCAGTGCATGATCAGTCACGTGATCAGTGCATGATCAGCCACGTGATCAGTGCATGATCAGCCACGTGATCAGTGCATGATCAGTCACGTGATCAGTGCATGATCAGTCACGTGATCAGTGCATGATCAGCCACGTGATCAGTGCATGATAGCCACGTGATCAGTGCATGATCAGTCACGTGATCAGTGCATGATCAGTCACGTGATCAGTGCATGATCAGCCACGTGATCAGTGCATGATCAGCCACGTGATCAGTGCATGATCAGTCACGTGATCAGTGCATGATCAGCCACGTGATCAGTGCATGATCAGTCACGTGATCAGTGCATGATCAGTCACGTGATCAGTGCATGATCAGCCACGTGATCAGTGCATGATCAGTCACGTGATCAGTGCATGATAGCTACGTGATCAGTGCATGACAGCCACGTGATCAGTGCATGATAGCCACGTGATCAGTGCATGATCAGTCACGTGATCAGTGCATGATCAGCCACGTGATCAGTGCATGATGCCACGTGATCAGTGCATGATAGTCACGTGATCAGTGCATGATCAGCCACGTGATCAGTGCATGATCAGCCACGTGATCAGTGCATGATAGCCACGTGATCAGTGCATGATCAGTCACGTGATCAGTGCATGATCAGCCACGTGATCAGTGCATGATCAGTCACGTGATCAGTGCATGATCAGCCACGTGATCAGTGCATGATAGCTACGTGATCAGTGCATGATCAGCCACGTGATCAGTGCATGATAGCCACGTGATCAGTGCATGATCAGCCACGTGATCAGTGCATGATCAGTCACGTGATCAGTGCATGATCAGTCACGTGATCAGTGCATGATCAGCCACGTGATCAGTGCATGTCAGTCATGTATCAGTGCATGATAGCCCGTGATCAGTGCATGATCAGTCCCGTGATCAGTGCATGATCAGCCACGTGATCAGTGCATGATAGCCACGTGATCAGTGCATGATCAGTCACGTGATCAGTGCATGATCAGTCACGTGATCAGTGTATGATCAGCCACGTGAACAGTGCATGCTCAGTCACGTGATCAGGGCCTGCTGAGCTGCGTGATTACTGTCTGCTCATCTGCTTGACAATTGCCAGCTGAGCTGCACGATTCCTGCCTGTCATCTGCTTGACAATTGCCAGCTGTGCTGCGTAATTCCTGCCTGCTCAGCTGCTTGATTATTGCCAGCTGAGCAGCATGATTTCTCACAGCTGAGTTCCATGATTATAGCCTGCTGACTGATTCGTGCCTACTCAGCTCTTTGTTCATTGCCTCCAGAGGCACATGATCAGTGTATGATAGCAAACATGATCAGCGCATGATCAGTCACATGATCAGTGCATGATAAGCCACGTGATCAGTGCATGATCAGTCATGTGATCAGTGCATGATCAGTCACGTGATCAGTGCATGATAGCTGCGTGATCAGTGCATGATCAGCCACGTGATCAGTGCATGATCAGTCACGTGATCAGTGCATGATCAGTCACGTGATCAGTGCATGATCAGCCACGTGATCAGTGCATGATAGCCACGTGATCAGTGCATGATAGCCACGTGATCAGTGCATGATCAGTCACGTGATCAGTGCATGATCAGTCACGTGATCAGTGCATGATCAGCCACGTGATCAGTGCATGATAGCCACGTGATCAGTGCATGATCAGTCACGTGATCAGTGCATGATCAGTCATGTGATCAGTGCATGATCAGCCACGTGATCAGTGCATGATCAGCCACGTGATCAGTGCATGATCAGTCACGTGATCAGTGCATGATCAGCCACGTGATCAGTGCATGATCAGCCACGTGATCAGTGCATGATAGCCACGTGATCAGTGCATGATCAGTCACGTGATCAGTGCATGATCAGCCACGTGATCAGTGCATGATAGCCACGTGATCAGTGCATGATCAGTCACGTGATCAGTGCATGATAGCCACGTGATCAGTGCATGATCAGCCACGTGATCAGTGCATGATAGCCACGTGATCAGTGCATGATCAGTCACGTGATCATGTGTGATCAGCCACGTGATCAGTGCATGATAGCCACGTGATCAGTGCATGATCATTACGTGATCAGTGCATGATCAGCCACGTGATCAGTGCATGATAGCTACGTGATCAGTGCATGATCAGCCACGTGATCAGTGCATGATAGCCACGTGATCAGTGCATGATCAGTCACGTGATCAGTGCATGATCAGTCACGTGATCAGTGCATGATCATTCGTGATCAGTGCATGATCAGTCACGTGACCAGTGCATGGTAGCCACGTGATCAGTGCATGATCAGCCACGTGATCAGTGCATGATAGCCACGTGATCAGTGCATGATCAGTCACGTGATCAGTGCATGATCAGCCACGTGATCAGTGCATGATGCCACGTGATCAGTGCATGATCAGTCACGTGACAGTGCATGATCAGCCACGTGATCAGTGCATGATCAGCCACGTGATCAGTGCATGATAGCCACGTGATCAGTGCATGATCAGTCACGTGATCAGTGCATGATCAGTCACGTGATCAGTGCATGATCAGCCACGTGATCAGTGCATGATCAGCCACGTGATCAGTGCATGATCAGCCACGTGATCAGTGCATGATCAGTCACGTGATCAGTGTATGATCAGCCACGTGATCAGTGCATGGTCAGACACGTGAACAGTGTATGATCAGCCACGTGATCAGTGCATGATATCCAAGTGATCAGTGCATGATCAATCACGTGATCAGTGTATGATCAGCCACGTGAACAGTGCATGCTCAGTCACGTGATCAGGGCCTGCTGAGCTGCGTGATTACTGTCTGCTCATCTGCTTGACAATTGCCAGCTGAGCTGCACGATTCCTGCCTGTCATCTGCTTGACAATTGCCAGCTGTGCTGCGTAATTCCTGCCTGCTCAGCTGCTTGATTATTGCCAGCTGAGCAGCATGATTCCTCACACCTGAGTTCCATGATTATTGCCTGCTGACTGTTTGATTCGTGCCTACTCAGCTCTTTGTTTATTGCCTCCAGAGGCACATGATCAGTGTATGATAGCAAACATGATCAGCGCATGATCAGTCACATGATCAGCGCCATTAAGTCACGTGATCACTACATGATAGTCATGTGATCAGTCCATGCTCAGTCACGGTATCAGTGCATGATCAGCCACGTGATCAGTGCATGATCTGTCACATGATTAGTGTATGATCATCCACGTGATCAGTGCATGGGCAGTCATGTGATCAGTGCATGATATAGACGTGATCAGTGCATGATCAGTCACGTGATCAGTGCATGATAGCCACGTGATCAGTGCATGATCAGTCACCTGATGGGTGTATGATCATTCACGTGACCTGTACATGGTAGCTACATGATCATTGCATGATCAGCCACGTGAGTAGTGCATGATAGCCACGTGATCAGTGCATGATCAGTCACGTGATCAGTGCATGATCAGCCACGTGATCAGTGCATGATCAGCCACGTGATCAGTGCATGATCAGCCACGTGATCAGTGCATGATCAGCCACGTGATCAGTGCATGATCAGTCATGTATCAGTGCATGATCAGCCACGTGATCAGTGCATGATCAGTCACGTGATCAGTGCATGATCAGCCACGTGATCAGTGCATGATAGCCACGTGATCAGTGCATGATCAGTCACGTGATCAGTGCATGATCAGTCACGTGATCAGTGTGTGATCAGCCACGTGAACAGTGCATGCTCAGTCACGTGATCAGGGCCTGCTGAGCTGCGTGATTACTGTCTGCTCATCTGCTTGACAATTGCCAGCTGAGCTGCACGATTCCTGCCTGTCATCTGCTTGACAATTGCCACCTGTGCTGCGTAATTCCTGCCTGCTCATCTACTTGATTATTGCCAGCTGAGCAGCATGATTTCTCAGAGCTGAGTTCCATGATTATAGCCTGCTGACTGATTCCTGCCTACTCAGCTCTATGTTCATTGCCTCCAGAGGCACATGATCAGTGTGTGACACCAAACATGATCAGCACATGATCAGTCACATGATCAGTGCATGATAAGCCACGTGATCAGTGCATGATCAATTATGTGATCAGTGCATGATCAGTCATGTGATCAGTGCATGGTAGCTGCGTGATCAGTGCATGATCAGCCACGTGATCAGTGCATGATCAGTCACGTGATCAGTGCATGATCAGCCACGTGATCAGTGCATGATCAGTCACGTGATCAGTGCATGATCAGCCACGTGATCAGTGCATGATCAGCCACGTGATCAGTGCATGATCAGTCACGTGATCAGTGCATGATCAGCCACGTGATCAGTGCATGATCAGTCACGTGATCAGTGCATGATCAGCCACGTGATCAGTGCATGATCAGCCACGTGATCAGTGCATGATCAGCCACGTGATCAGTGCATGATCAGTCACGTGATCAGTGCATGATCAGTCACGTGATCAGTGCATGATCAGCCACGTGATCAGTGCATGATAGCCACGTGATCAGTGCATGATCAGTCACGTGATCAGTGCATGATCAGCCACGTGATCAGTGCATGATCAGCCACGTGATCAGTGCATGATCAGCCACGTGATCAGTGCATGATCAGCCACGTGATCAGTGCATGATCAGTCACGTGATCAGTGCATGATCAGTCACGTGATCAGTGCATGATCAGCCACGTGATCAGTGCATGATCAGTCACGTGATCAGTGCATGGTAGCTACGTGATCATTGCATGATCAGCCACGTGATCAGTGCATGATAGCCACGTGATCAGTGCATGATCAGTCACGTGATCAGTGCATGATCAGCCACGTGATCAGTGCATGATGCCACGTGATCAGTGCATGATCAGTCACGTGATCAGTGCATGATCAGCCACGTGATCAGTGCATGATCAGCCACGTGATCAGTGCATGATAGCCACGTGATCAGTGCATGATCAGTCACGTGATCAGTGCATGATCAGCCACGTGATCAGTGCATGATCAGTCACGTGATCAGTGCATGATCAGCCACGTGATCAGTGCATGATAGCTACGTGATCAGTGCATGATCAGCCACGTGATCAGTGCATGATAGCCACGTGATCAGTGCATGATCAGCCACGTGATCAGTGCATGATCAGCCACGTGATCAGTGCATGATCAGTCACGTGATCAGTGCATGATCAGCCACGTGATCAGTGCATGTCAGTCATGTATCAGTGCATGATAGCCCGTGATCAGTGCATGATCAGTCCCGTGATCAGTGCATGATCAGCCACGTGATCAGTGCATGATAGCCACGTGATCAGTGCATGATCAGTCACATGATCAGTGCATGATCAGTCACGTGATCAGTGTATGATCAGCCACGTGAACAGTGCATGCTCAGTCACGTGATCAGGGCCTGCTGAGCTGCGTGATTACTGTCTGCTCATCTGCTTGACAATTGCCAGCTGAGCTGCACGATTCCTGCCTGTCATCTGCTTGACAATTGCCAGCTGTGCTGCGTAATTCCTGCCTGCTCATCTGCTTGATTATTGCCAGCTGAGCAGCATGATTTCTCAGAGCTGAGTTCCATGATTATAGCCTGCTGACTGATTCCTGCCTACTCAGCTCTTTGTTCATTGCCTCCAGAGGCACATGATCAGTGTATGACACCAAACATGATCAGCACATGATCAGTCACATGATCAGTGCATGATAAGCCACGTGATCAGTGCATGATCAGTCATGTGATCAGTGCATGATCAGTCATGTGACCAGTGCATGGTAGCTGCGTGATCAGTGCATGATCAGCCACGTGATCAGTGCATGATCAGTCACGTGATCAGTGCATGATCAGTCACGTGATCAGTGCATGATCAGCCACGTGATCAGTGCATGATAGCCACGTGATCAGTGCATGATAGCCACGTGATCAGTGCATGATCAGTCACGTGATCAGTGCATGATCAGGCACGTGATCAGTGCATGATCAGCCACGTGATCAGTGCATGATAGCCACGTGATCAGTGCATGATCAGTCACGTGATCAGTGCATGATCAGTCACGTGACCAGTACATGGTAGCTACGTGATCATTGCATGATCAGCCACGTGATCAGTGCATGATAGCCACGTGATCAGTGCATGATCAGTCACGTGATCAGTGCATGATCAGTCACGTGATCAGTGCATGATCAGGCACGTGATCAGTGCATGATCAGCCACGTGATCAGTGCATGATAGCCACGTGATCAGTGCATGATCAGTCACGTGATCAGTGCATGATCAGCCACGTGATCAGTGCATGATCAGCCACGTGATCAGTGCATGATCAATTACGTGATCAGTGCATGATCAGTCACGTGATCAGTGCATGGTAGCTACGTGATCAGTGCATGATCAGCCACGTGATCAGTGCATGATAGCCACGTGATCAGTGCATGATCAGTCACGTGATCAGTGCATGATCAGTCACGTGATCAGTGCATGATCAGTCACGTGATCAGTGCATGATCAGTCACGTGATCAGTGCATGATCAGTCACGTGATCAGTGCATGATAGCTACGTGATCAGTGCATGATCAGCCACGTGATCAGTGCATGATAGCCACGTGATCAGTGCATGATCAGTCACGTGATCAGTGCATGATCAGCCACGTGATCAGTGCATGATCAGTCACGTGATCAGTGCATGATATAGACGTGATCAGTGCATGATCAGTCACGTGATCAGTGCATGATCAGCCACGTGATCAGTGCATGATAGCCACGTGATCAGTGCATGATAGCCAGTGATCAGTGCATGATCAGTCACGTGATCAGTGCATGATCAGCCACGTGATCAGTGCATGATAGCCACTGATCAGTGCATGATCAGTCACGTGATCAGTGCATGATAGTCACGTGATCAGTGCATGACAGCCACGTGATCAGTGCATGATAGCCACGTGATCAGTGCATGATCAGTCACGTGATCATGTGTGATCAGCCACGTGATCAGTGCATGATCAGCCACGTGATCAGTGCATGATCAATTACGTGATCAGTGCATGATCAGTCACGTGATCAGTGCATGGTAGCTACGTGATCAGTGCATGATCAGCCACGTGATCAGTGCATGATAGCCACGTGATCAGTGCATGATCAGTCACGTGATCAGTGCATGATCAGTCACGTGATCAGTGCATGATCAGTCACGTGATCAGTGCATGATCAGTCACGTGACCAGTGCATGGTAGCTACGTGATCATTGCATGATCAGCCACGTGATCAGTGCATGATAGCCACGTGATCAGTGCATGATCAGTCACGTGATCAGTGTATGATCAGCCACGTGATCAGTGCATGAGTGCCACGTGATCAGTGCATGATAGTCACGTGACAGTGTGTGATCAGCCACGTGATCAGTGCATGATCAGCCACGTGATCAGTGCATGATAGCCACGTGATCAGTGCATGATCAGTCACGTGATCAGTGCATGATCAGTCACGTGATCAGTGCATGATCAGCCACGTGATCAGTGCATGATCAGCCACGTGATCAGTGCATGATCAGCCACGTGATCAGTGCATGATCAGTCACGTGATCAGTGCATGATCAGCCACGTGATCAGTGCATGATCAGTCACGTGATCAGTGCATGATCAGCCACGTGATCAGTGCATGATCAGCCACGTGATCAGTGCATGATAGCCACGTGATCAGTGCATGATCAGTCACGTGATCAGTGCATGATCAGTCACGTGATCAGTGCATGATCAGCCACGTGATCAGTGCATGATAGCCACGTGATCAGTGCATGATCAGTCACGTGATCAGTGCATGATCAGCCACGTGATCAGTGCATGATCAGTCACGTGATCAGTGCATGATCAGTCACGTGATCAGTGCATGATCAGCCACGTGATCAGTGCATGATCAGCCACGTGATCAGTGCATGATCAGTCACGTGATCAGTGCATGATCAGTCACGTGATCAGTGTGTGATCAGCCACGTGAACAGTGCATGCTCAGTCACGTGATCAGGGCCTGCTGAGCTGCGTGATTACTGTCTGCTCATCTGCTTGACAATTGCCAGCTGAGCTGCACGATTCCTGCCTGTCATCTGCTTGACAATTGCCAGCTGTGCTGCGTAATTCCTGCCTGCTCAGCTGCTTGATTATTGCCAGCTGAGCAGCATGATTTCTCAGAGCTGAGTTCCATGATTATTGCCTGCTGACTGATTCGTGCCTACTCAGCTCTTTGTTCATTGCCTCCAGAGGCACATGATCAGTGTATGACACCAAACATGATCAGCACATGATCAGTCACGTGATCAGTGCATGATCAGTCACGTGATCAGTGCATGATCAGCCACGTGATCAGTGCATGATCAGCCACGTGATCAGTGCATGATCAGCCACGTGATCAGTGCATGATCAGTCACGTGATCAGTGCATGGTAGCTACGTGATCAGTGCATGATCAGCCACGTGATCAGTGCATGATAGCCACGTGATCAGTGCATGATCAGTCACGTGATCAGTGCATGATAGCTACGTGATCAGTGCATGATCAGCCACGTGATCAGTGCATGATAGCCACGTGATCAGTGCATGATAGCCACGTGATCAGTGCATGATAGCCACGTGATCAGTGCATGATCAGTCACGTGATCATGTGTGATCAGCCACGTGATCAGTGCATGATGAGCCACGTGATCAGTGCAGGATCAATTACGTGATCAGTGCATGATCAGTCACGTGACCAGTACATGGTTGCTACGTGATCATTGCATGATCAGCCACGTGAGCAGTGCATGATAGCCACGTGATCAGTGCATGATCAGTCACGTGATCAGTACATGATCAGTCACGTGAACAGTGCATGATCATTTACGTGATCTGTGCATGATCAGTCACGTGACCAGTATATGGTAGCTACGTGATCATTCCATGACGAGCCACGTGAGCAGTGCATGATAGCCACGTGATGTGTGCATGATCAGTTACGTGAGCAGAGTATGATCAGCCACGTGATCAGTGCATGAGTGCCACGTGATCAGTGCATGATATGTCACGTGACAGGTGTGTGATCAGCCACGTGAACAGTGCATGTTCAGCCACGTGATCAGTGCATGATAGCCACGTGATCAGTGCATGATCAGTTACGTGAGCAGTGTATGATCAGCCACGTGATCAGTGCATGGTCAGACACGTGAACAGTGTATGATCAGCCACGTGATCAGTGCATGATATCCAAGTGATCAGTGCATGATCATCACGTGATCAGTGTATGATCAGCCACGTGAACAGTGCATGCTCAGTCACGTGATCAGGGCCTGCTGAGCTGCGTGATTACTGTCTGCTCATCTGCTTGACAATTGCCAGCTGAGCTGCACGATTCCTGCCTGTCATCTGCTTGACAATTGCCAGCTGTGCTGCGTAATTCCTGCCTGCTCAGCTGCTTGATTATTGCCAGCTGAGCAGCATGATTCCTCACAGCTGAGTTCCATGATTATTGCCTGCTGACTGTTTGATTCGTGCCTACTCAGCTCTTTGTTTATTGCCTCCAGAGGCACATGATCAGTGTATGATAGCAAACATGATCAGCGCATGATCAGTCACATGATCAGCGCCATTAAGTCACGTGATCACTACATGATAGTCATGTGATCAGTCCATGCTCAGTCACGGTATCAGTGCATGATCAGCCACGTGATCAGTGCATGATCAGCCACGTGATCAGTTCATGATAGCCATGTGATCAGTGCATGATCAGTCACGTGATCAGTGCATGATCAGTCACGTGATCAGTGCATGATCAGCCACGTGATCAGTGCATGATCAGTCACCTGATGGGTGTATGATCAGTCACGTGACCTGTACATGGTAGCTACATGATCATTGCATGATCAGCCACGTGAGTAGTGCATGATAGCCACGTGATCAGTGCATGATCAGTCACGTGATCAGTGCATGATCAGTCATGTGATCAGTGCATGATCAGCCACGTGATCAGTGCATGATCAGCCACGTGATCAGTGCATGATAGCCACGTGATCAGTGCATGATCAGTCACGTGATCAGTGCATGATCAGTCACGTGATCAGTGCATGATCAGCCACGTGATCAGTGCATGATCAGTCACGTGATCAGTGCATGATCAGCCACGTGATCAGTGCATGATCAGCCACGTGATCAGTGCATGATCAATTACGTGATCAGTGCATGATCAGTCACGTGATCAGTACATGGTAGCTACGTGATCAGTGCATGATCAGCCACGTGATCAGTGCATGATAGCCACGTGATCAGTGCATGATCAGTCACGTGATCAGTGCATGATAGCTACGTGATCAGTGCATGATCAGCCACGTGATCAGTGCATGATAGCCACGTGATCAGTGCATGATAGCCACGTGATCAGTGCATGATAGCCACGTGATCAGTGCATGATCAGTCACGTGATCATGTGTGATCAGCCACGTGATCAGTGCATGATCAGCCACGTGATCAGTGCATGATCAATTACGTGATCAGTGCATGATCAGTCACGTGACCAGTACATGGTTGCTACGTGATCATTGCATGATCAGCCACGTGAGCAGTGCATGATAGCCACGTGATCAGTGCATGATCAGTCACGTGATCAGTGCATGATCAGTCACGTGATCAGTGCATGATCATTCACGTGATCAGTGCATGATCAGTCACGTGACCAGTATATGGTAGCTACGTGATCATTGCATGACAGCCACGTGATCAGTGCATGATAGCCACGTGATGTGCATGATCAGTCACGTGATCAGTGCATGATCAGCCACGTGATCAGTGCATGATCAGTCACGTGATCAGTGTATGATCAGCCACGTGATCAGTGCATGGTCAGACACGTGAACAGTGTATGATCAGCCACGTGATCAGTGCATGATATCCAAGTGATCAGTGCATGATCAATCACGTGATCAGTGTATGATCAGCCACGTGAACAGTGCATGCTCAGTCACGTGATCAGGGCCTGCTGAGCTGCGTGATTACTGTCTGCTCATCTGCTTGACAATTGCCAGCTGAGCTGCACGATTCCTGCCTGTCATCTGCTTGACAATTGCCAGCTGTGCTGCGTAATTCCTGCCTGCTCAGCTGCTTGATTATTGCCAGCTGAGCAGCATGATTCCTCACAGCTGAGTTCCATGATTATTGCCTGCTGACTGTTTGATTCGTGCCTACTCAGCTCTTTGTTTATTGCCTCCAGAGGCACATGATCAGTGTATGATAGCAAACATGATCAGCGCATGATCAGTCACATGATCAGCGCCATTAAGTCACGTGATCACTACATGATAGTCATGTGATCAGTCCATGCTCAGTCACGGTATCAGTGCATGATCAGCCACGTGATCAGTGCATGATCTGTCACATGATTAGTGTATGATCATCCACGTGATCAGTGCATGGGCAGTCATGTGATCAGTGCATGATATAGACGTGATCAGTGCATGATCAGTCACGTGATCAGTGCATGATAGCCACGTGATCAGTGCATGATCAGTCACCTGATGGGTGTATGATCATTCACGTGACCTGTACATGGTAGCTACATGATCATTGCATGATCAGCCACGTGAGTAGTGCATGATAGCCACGTGATCAGTGCATGATCAGTCACGTGATCAGTGCATGATCAGTCATGTGATCAGTGCATGATAGCCACGTGATCAGTGCATGATCAGCCACGTGATCAGTGCATGATCAGCCACGTGATCAGTGCATGATCAGACGTGATCAGTGCATGATCAGTCACGTGATCAGTGCATGATCAGCCACGTGATCAGTGCATGATCAGTCACGTGATCAGTGCATGATCAGTCACGTGATCAGTGCATGATAGCTACGTGATCAGTGCATGATCAGCCACGTGATCAGTGCATGATAGCCACGTGATCAGTGCATGATCAGTCACGTGATCAGTGCATGATCAGTCACGTGATCAGTGCATGATCAGCCACGTGATCAGTGCATGATCAGCCACGTGATCAGTGCATGATCAGCCACGTGATCAGTGCATGATAGCCACGTGATCAGTGCATGATCAGTCACGTGATCAGTGCATGATCAGTCACGTGATCAGTGCATGATCAGCCACGTGATCAGTGCATGATCAGTCACGTGATCAGTGCATGATCAGCCACGTGATCAGTGCATGATAGCCACGTGATCAGTGCATGATCAGTCACGTGATCAGTGCATGATCAGTCACGTGATCAGTGCATGATCAGTCACGTGATCAGTGCATGATCAGCCACGTGATCAGTGCATGATAGCCACGTGATCAGTGCATGATCAGTCACGTGATCAGTGCATGATCAGTCACGTGATCAGTGCATGATCAGCCACGTGATCAGTGCATGATCAGCCACGTGATCAGTGCATGATCAGCCACGTGATCAGTGCATGATCAGTCACGTGATCAGTGCATGATCAGTCACGTGATCAGTGCATGATCAGCCACGTGATCAGTGCATGATCAGTCACGTGATCAGTGCATGATCAGTCACGTGATCAGTGCATGATCAGTCACGTGATCAGTGCATGATCAGTCACGTGATCAGTGCATGATCAGTCACGTGATCAGTGCATGAAGCTACGTGATCAGTGCATGATCAGCCACGTGATCAGTGCATGATAGCCACGTGATCAGTGCATGATCAGTCACGTGATCAGTGCATGATCAGTCACGTGATCAGTGCATGATAGCTGTGTGATCATGCATGATCAGCCACGTGATCAGTGCATGATAGCCACGTGATCAGTGCATGATCAGTCACGTGATCAGTGCATGATCAGTCACGTGATCAGTGCATGATCAGCCACGTGATCAGTGCATGATCAGCCACGTGATCAGTGCATGATAGCCACGTGATCAGTGCATGATCAGTCACGTGATCAGTGCATGATCAGTCACGTGATCAGTGCATGATCAGCCACGTGATCAGTGCATGATCAGCCACGTGATCAGTGCATGATCAGCCACGTGATCAGTGCATGATCAGTCACGTGATCAGTGCATGATCATTCACGTGACCTGTACATGAAGCTACATGATCATTGCATGATCAGCCACGTGATAGTGCATGATAGCCACGTGATCAGTGCATGATCAGTCACGTGATCAGTGCATGATCAGTCATGTGACCAGTGCATGGTAGCTGCGTGATCATGCATGATCAGCCACGTGAGCAGTGCATGATAGCCACGTGATCAGTGCATGATCAGTCACGTGATCAGTGCATGATCAGTCACGTGATCAGTGCATGATCAGCCACGTGATCAGTGCATGATCAGCCACGTGATCAGTGCATGATCAGCCACGTGATCAGTGCATGATAGCCACGTGATCAGTGCATGATCAGTCACGTGATCAGTGCATGATCAGTCACGTGATAGTGTGTGATCAGCCACGTGAACAGTGCATGCTCAGTCACGTGATCAGGGCCTGCTGAGCTGCGTGATTACTGTCTGCTCATCTGCTTGACAATTGCCAGCTGAGCTGCACGATTCCTGCCTGTCATCTGCTTGACAATTGCCACCTGTGCTGCGTAATTCCTGCCTGCTCATCTACTTGATTATTGCCAGCTGAGCAGCATGATTTCTCAGAGCTGAGTTCCATGATTATAGCCTGCTGACTGATTCCTGCCTACTCAGCTCTATGTTCATTGCCTCCAGAGGCACATGATCAGTGTGTGACACCAAACATGATCAGCACATGATCAGTGCATGATAAGCCACGTGATCAGTGCATGATCAATTATGTGATCAGTGCATGATCAGTCATGTGATCAGTGCATGGTAGCTGCGTGATCAGTGCATGATCAGCCACGTGATCAGTGCATGATAGCCACGTGATCAGTGCATGATCAGTCACGTGATCAGTGCATGATCAGTCACGTGATCAGTGCATGATCAGTCACGTGATCAGTGCATGATCAATTACGTGATCAGTGCATGATCAGTCACGTGACAGTGCATGGTAGCTACGTGATCAGTGCATGATCAGCCACGTGATCAGTGCATGATAGCCACGTGATCAGTGCATGATAGCCACGTGATCAGTGCATGATCAGTCACGTGATCGTGTGTGATCAGCCACGTGATCAGTGCATGATATCCACGTGATCAGTGCATGATAGCCACGTGATCAGTGCATGATCAGTCACGTGATCAGTGCATGATCAGTCACGTGATCAGTGCATGATCAGCCACGTGATCAGTGCATGATCAGCCACGTGATCAGTGCATGATCAATTACGTGATCAGTGCATGATCAGTCACGTGATCAGTGCATGGTAGCTACGTGATCATTGCATGATCAGCCACGTGATCAGTGCATGATAGCCACGTGATCAGTGCATGATCAGCCACGTGATCAGTGCATGATCAGCCACGTGATCAGTGCATGATCAGTCACGTGATCATGTGTGATCAGCCACGTGATCAGTGCATGATCAGCCACGTGATCAGTGCATGATCAGTCACGTGATCAGTGCATGATCAGTCACGTGATCAGTGCATGATAGCTACGTGATCAGTGCATGATCAGCCACGTGATCAGTGCATGATAGCCACGTGATCAGTGCATGATCAGTCACGTGATCAGTGCATGATAGCCACGTGATCAGTGCATGATCAGTCACGTGATCAGTGCATGATCAGTCACGTGATCAGTGCATGATCATTCACGTGATCAGTGCATGATCAGTCACGTGACCAGTATATGGTAGCTACGTGATCATTGCATGACAGCCACGTGATCAGTGCATGATAGCCACGTGATCAGTGCATGATCAGTCACGTGATCAGTGTATGATCAGCCACGTGATCAGTGCATGAGTGCCACGTGATCAGTGCATGATAGTCACGTGACAGTGTGTGATCAGCCACGTGATCAGTGCATGATCAGCCACGTGATCAGTGCATGATAGCCACGTGATCAGTGCATGATCAGTCACGTGATCAGTGCATGATCAGCCACGTGATCAGTGCATGATCAGCCACGTGATCAGTGTATGATCAGCCACGTGATCAGTGCATGGTCAGACACGTGAACAGTGTATGATCAGCCACGTGATCAGTGCATGATATCCAAGTGATCAGTGCATGATCAATCACGTGATCAGTGTATGATCAGCCACGTGAACAGTGCATGCTCAGTCACGTGATCAGGGCCTGCTGAGCTGCGTGATTACTGTCTGCTCATCTGCTTGACAATTGCCAGCTGAGCTGCACGATTCCTGCCTGTCATCTGCTTGACAATTGCCAGCTGTGCTGCGTAATTCCTGCCTGCTCAGCTGCTTGATTATTGCCAGCTGAGCAGCATGATTCCTCACAGCTGAGTTCCATGATTATTGCCTGCTGACTGTTTGATTCGTGCCTACTCAGCTCTTTGTTTATTGCCTCCAGAGGCACATGATCAGTGTATGATAGCAAACATGATCAGCGCATGATCAGTCACATGATCAGCGCCATTAAGTCACGTGATCACTACATGATAGTCATGTGATCAGTCCATGCTCAGTCACGGTATCAGTGCATGATCAGCCACGTGATCAGTGCATGATCTGTCACATGATTAGTGTATGATCATCCACGTGATCAGTGCATGGGCAGTCATGTGATCAGTGCATGATATAGACGTGATCAGTGCATGATCAGTCACGTGATCAGTGCATGATAGCCACGTGATCAGTGCATGATCAGTCACCTGATGGGTGTATGATCATTCACGTGACCTGTACATGGTAGCTACATGATCATTGCATGATCAGCCACGTGAGTAGTGCATGATAGCCACGTGATCAGTGCATGATCAGTCACGTGATCAGTGCATGATCAGTCATGTGATCAGTGCATGATAGCCACGTGATCAGTGCATGATCAGCCACGTGATCAGTGCATGATCAGCCACGTGATCAGTGCATGATCAGACGTGATCAGTGCATGATCAGTCACGTGATCAGTGCATGATCAGCCACGTGATCAGTGCATGATCAGTCACGTGATCAGTGCATGATCAGTCACGTGATCAGTGCATGATAGCTGCGTGATCAGTGCATGATCAGCCACGTGATCAGTGCATGATAGCCACGTGATCAGTGCATGATCAGTCACGTGATCAGTGCATGATCAGTCACGTGATCAGTGCATGATCAGCCACGTGATCAGTGCATGATCAGCACGTGATCAGTGCATGATCAGCCACGTGATCAGTGCATGATAGCCACGTGATCAGTGCATGATCAGTCACGTGATCAGTGCATGATCAGTCACGTGATCAGTGCATGATCAGCCACGTGATCAGTGCATGATCAGTCACGTGATCAGTGCATGATCAGCCACGTGATCAGTGCATGATAGCCACGTGATCAGTGCATGATCAGTCACGTGATCAGTGCATGATCAGTCACGTGATCAGTGCATGATCAGCCACGTGATCAGTGCATGATCAGCCACGTGATCAGTGCATGATAGCCACGTGATCAGTGCATGATCAGTCACGTGATCAGTGCATGATCAGTCACGTGATCAGTGCATGATCAGCCACGTGATCAGTGCATGATCAGTCACGTGATCAGTGCATGATCAGTCACGTGATCAGTGCATGATCAGTCACGTGATCAGTGCATGATCAGTCACGTGATCAGTGCATGATCAGTCACGTGATCTGTACATGAAGCTACGTGATCATTGCATGATCAGCCACGTGATAGTGCATGATAGCCACGTGATCAGTGCATGATCAGTCACGTGATCAGTGCATGATCAGTCATGTGACCAGTGCATGGTAGCTGTGTGATCATGCATGATCAGCCACGTGATCAGTGCATGATAGCCACGTGATCAGTGCATGATCAGTCACGTGATCAGTGCATGATCAGTCACGTGATCAGTGCATGATCAGTACGTGATCAGTGCATGATCAGCCACGTGATCAGTGCATGATAGCCACGTGATCAGTGCATGATCAGTCACGTGATCAGTGCATGATCAGTCACGTGATCAGTGCATGATCAGCCACGTGATCAGTGCATGATCAGCCACGTGATCAGTGCATGATCAGCCACGTGATCAGTGCATGATCAGTCACGTGATCAGTGTATGATCATTCACGTGACCAGTACATGAAGCTACATGATCATTGCATGATCAGCCACGTGATAGTGCATGATAGCCACGTGATCAGTGCATGATCAGTCACGTGATCAGTGCATGATCAGTCATGTGACCAGTACATGGTAGCTGCGTGATCATGCATGATCAGCCACGTGATCAGTGCATGATAGCCACGTGATCAGTGCATGATCAGTCACGTGATCAGTGCATGATCAGTCACGTGATCAGTGCATGATCAGCCACGTGATCAGTGCATGATCAGCCACGTGATCAGTGCATGATCAGCCACGTGATCAGTGCATGATAGCCACGTGATCAGTGCATGATCAGTCACGTGATCAGTGCATGATCAGTCACGTGATCAGTGTGTGATCAGCCACGTGAACAGTGCATGCTCAGTCACGTGATCAGGGCCTGCTGAGCTGCGTGATTACTGTCTGCTCATCTGCTTGACAATTGCCAGCTGAGCTGCACGATTCCTGCCTGTCATCTGCTTGACAATTGCCACCTGTGCTGCGTAATTCCTGCCTGCTCATCTGCTTGATTATTGCCAGCTGAGCAGCATGATTTCTCAGAGCTGAGTTCCATGATTATAGCCTGCTGACTGATTCCTGCCTACTCAGCTCTATGTTCATTGCCTCCAGAGGCACATGATCAGTGTGTGACACCAAACATGATCAGCACATGATCAGTGCATGATAAGCCACGTGATCAGTGCATGATCAATCATGTGATCAGTGCATGATCAGTCATGTGATCAGTGCATGGTAGCTGCGTGATCAGTGCATGATCAGCCACGTGATCAGTGCATGATAGCCACGTGATCAGTGCATGATCAGTCACGTGATCAGTGCATGATCAGTCACGTGATCAGTGCATGATCAGTCACGTGATCAGTGCATGATCAATTACGTGATCAGTGCATGATCAGTCACGTGACAGTGCATGGTAGCTACGTGATCATTGCATGATCAGCCACGTGATCAGTGCATGATAGCCACGTGATCAGTGCATGATAGCCACGTGATCAGTGCATGATCAGTCACGTGATCGTGTGTGATCAGCCACGTGATCAGTGCATGATATCCACGTGATCAGTGCATGATAGCCACGTGATCAGTGCATGATCAGTCACGTGATCAGTGCATGATCAGTCACGTGATCAGTGCATGATCAGCCACGTGATCAGTGCATGATCAGCCACGTGATCAGTGCATGATCAATTACGTGATCAGTGCATGATCAGTCACGTGATCAGTGCATGGTAGCTACGTGATCATTGCATGATCAGCCACGTGATCAGTGCATGATAGCCACGTGATCAGTGCATGATCAGCCACGTGATCAGTGCATGATAGCCACGTGATCAGTGCATGATCAGTCACGTGATCATGTGTGATCAGCCACGTGATCAGTGCATGATGAGCCACGTGATCAGTGCATGATCAATTACGTGATCAGTGCATGATCAGTCACGTGATCAGTGCATGGTTGCTACGTGATCAGTGCATGATCAGCCACGTGATCAGTGCATGATAGCCACGTGATCAGTGCATGATCAGTCACGTGATCAGTGCATGATAGCCACGTGATCAGTGCATGATCAGTCACGTGATCAGTGCATGATCAGTCACGTGATCAGTGCATGATCATTTACGTGATCAGTGCATGATCAGTCACGTGACCAGTATATGGTAGCTACGTGATCATTCCATGACGAGCCACGTGAGCAGTGCATGATAGCCACGTGATGTGTGCATGATCAGTTACGTGAGCAGAGTATGATCAGCCACGTGATCAGTGCATGAGTGCCACGTGATCAGTGCATGATATGTCACGTGACAGTGTGTGATCAGCCACGTGAACAGTGCATGTTCAGCCACGTGATCAGTGCATGATAGCCACGTGATCAGTGCATGATCAGTTACGTGAGCAGTGTATGATCAGCCACGTGATCAGTGCATGGTCAGACACGTGAACAGTGTATGATCAGCCACGTGATCAGTGCATGATATCCAAGTGATCAGTGCATGATCATCACGTGATCAGTGTATGATCAGCCACGTGAACAGTGCATGCTCAGTCACGTGATCAGGGCCTGCTGAGCTGCGTGATTACTGTCTGCTCATCTGCTTGACAATTGCCAGCTGAGCTGCACGATTCCTGCCTGTCATCTGCTTGACAATTGCCAGCTGTGCTGCGTAATTCCTGCCTGCTCAGCTGCTTGATTATTGCCAGCTGAGCAGCATGATTCCTCACAGCTGAGTTCCATGATTATTGCCTGCTGACTGTTTGATTCGTGCCTACTCAGCTCTTTGTTTATTGCCTCCAGAGGCACATGATCAGTGTATGATAGCAAACATGATCAGCGCATGATCAGTCACATGATCAGCGCCATTAAGTCACGTGATCACTACATGATAGTCATGTGATCAGTCCATGCTCAGTCACGGTATCAGTGCATGATCAGCCACGTGATCAGTGCATGATCAGCCAGGTGATCAGTGCATGATAGCTATGTGATCAGTGCATGATCAGTCACGTGATCAGTGCATGATCAGGCAGGTGATCAGTGCATGATCAGCCACGTGATCAGTGCATGATCAGTCACCTGATGGGTGTATGATCAGTCACGTGACTGTACATGGTAGCTACATGATCATTGCATGATCAGCCACGTGAGTAGTGCATGATAGCCACGTGATCAGTGCATGATCAGTCACGTGATCAGTGCATGATCAGTCATGTGATCAGTGCATGATCAGGCACGTGATCAGTGCATGATCAGCCACGTGATCAGTGCATGATAGCCACGTGATCAGTGCATGATCAGTCACGTGATCAGTGCATGATCAGCCACGTGATCAGTGCATGATCAGCCACGTGATCAGTGCATGATCAGTCACGTGATCAGTGCATGATCAGTCACGTGACCAGTACATGGTAGCTACGTGATCAGTGCATGATCAGCCACGTGATCAGTGCATGATAGCCACGTGATCAGTGCATGATCAGTCACGTGATCAGTGCATGATCAGTCACGTGATCAGTACATGGTAGCTACGTGATCATGCATGATCAGCCACGTGATCAGTGCATGATAGCCACGTGATCAGTGCATGATCAGCCACGTGATCAGTGCATGATCAGTCACGTGATCAGTGCATGATCAGCCACGTGATCAGTGCATGATAGTCACGTGATCAGTGCATGTCAGCCACGTGATCAGTGCATGATAGCCACGTGATCAGTGCATGATCAGCCACGTGATCAGTGCATGATCAGTCACGTGATCAGTGCATGATCAGTCACGTGATCAGTGCATGATCAGCCACGTGATCAGTGCATGTCAGTCATGTGTCAGTGCATGATAGTGCACGTGATCAGTGCATGATCAGTCCCGTGATCAGTGCATGATCAGCCACGTGATCAGTGCATGATAGCCACGTGATCAGTGCATGATCAGTCACGTGATCAGTGCATGATCAGTCACGTGATCAGTGTATGATCAGCCACGTGAACAGTGCATGCTCAGTCACGTGATCAGGGCCTGCTGAGCTGCGTGATTACTGTCTGCTCATCTGCTTGACAATTGCCAGCTGAGCTGCATGATTCCTGCCTGTCATCTGCTTGACAATTGCCAGCTGTGCTGCGTAATTCCTGCCTGCTCAGCTGCTTGATTATTGCCAGCTGAGCAGCATGATTCCTCACAGCTGAGTTCCATGATTATTGCCTGCTGACTGTTTGATTCGTGCCTACTCAGCTCTTTGTTTATTGCCTCCAGAGGCACATGATCAGTGTATGATAGCAAACATGATCAGCGCATGATCAGTCACATGATCAGCGCCATTAAGTCACGTGATCACTACATGATAGTCATGTGATCAGTCCATGCTCAGTCACGGTATCAGTGCATGATCAGCCACGTGATCAGTGCATGATAGCCATGTGATCAGTGCATGATCAGTCACGTGATCAGTGCATGATCAGGCAGGTGATCAGTGCATGATCAGCCACGTGATCAGTGCATGATCAGTCACCTGATGGGTGTATGATCAGTCACGTGACCAGTACATGGTAGCTACATGATCATTGCATGATCAGCCACGTGAGTAGTGCATGATAGCCACGTGATCAGTGCATGATCAGTCACGTGATCAGTGCATGATCAGTCATGTGACCAGTACATGGTAGCTGCGTGATCATGCATGATCAGCCACGTGAGCAGTGCATGATAGCCACGTGATCAGTGCATGATCAGCCACGTGATCAGTGCATGATCAGTCACGTGATCAGTGCATGATCAGCCACGTGATCAGTGCATGATAGCCACGTGATCAGTGCATGATCAGCCACGTGATCAGTGCATGATCAGTCACGTGATCAGTGCATGATCAGTCACGTGATCAGTGCATGATCAGCCACGTGATCAGTGCATGATCAGTCATGTATCAGTGCATGATAGCCCGTGATCAGTGCATGATCAGTCCCGTGATCAGTGCATGATCAGCCACGTGATCAGTGCATGATAGCCACGTGATCAGTGCATGATCAGTCACGTGATCAGTGCATGATCAGTCACGTGATCAGTGCATGATAGCCACGTGATCAGTGCATGATCAGCCACGTGATCAGTGCATGATAGCCACGTGATCAGTGCATGATCAGTCACGTGATCAGTGTGTGATCAGCCACGTGATCAGTGCATGATAGCCACGTGATCAGTGCATGATAGCCACGTGATCAGTGCATGATCAGTCACGTGATCAGTGCATGATCAGTCACGTGATCAGTGCATGATCAGTCACGTGATCAGTGCATGATCAGCCACGTGATCAGTGCATGATAGCCACGTGATCAGTGCATGATCAGTCACGTGATCAGTGCATGATCAGTCACGTGATCAGTGCATGATCAGCCACGTGATCAGTGCATGATCAGCCACGTGATCAGTGCATGATCAATTACGTGATCAGTGCATGATCAGCCACGTGATCAGTGCATGATCTGTCACGTGATCAGTGCATGATCAGTCACGTGATCAGTGCATGATCATTTACGTGATCAGTGCATGATCAGTCACGTGACCAGTATATGGTAGCTACGTGATCATTCCATGACAGCCACGTGATCAGTGCATGATAGCCACGTGATAGTGCATGATCAGTTACGTGATCAGTGTATGATCAGCCACGTGATCAGTGCATGATAGTCATGTGACAGTGTGTGATCAGCCACGTGACAGTGCATGATCAGCCACGTGATCAGTGCATGATAGCCACGTGATCAGTGCATGATCAGTCACGTGATCAGTGCATGATCAGCCACGTGATCAGTGCATGATCAGACACGTGATCAGTGCATGATCAGCCACGTGATCAGTGCATGATAGCCAAGTGATCAGTGCATGATCAGTCACGTGATCAGTGCATGATAGCCACGTGATCAGTGCATGATCAGTCACGTGATGGGTGCATGATCATTCACGTGACCTGTACATGGTAGCTGCGTGATCATGCATGATCAGCCACGTGATCAGTGCATGATAGCCACGTGATCAGTGCATGATCAGCCACGTGATCAGTGCATGATCAGTCACGTGATCAGTGCATGATCAGCCACGTGATCAGTGCATGATCAGTCACGTGATCAGTGCATGATCAGCCACGTGATCAGTGCATGATAGCCACGTGATCAGTGCATGATCAGTCACGTGATCAGTGCATGATCAGTCACGTGATCAGTGCATGATCAGCCACGTGATCAGTGCATGATCAGTCACGTGATCAGTGCATGATCAGCCACGTGATCAGTGCATGATAGCCACGTGATCAGTGCATGATCAGCCACGTGATCAGTGCATGATCAGTCACGTGATCAGTGCATGATCAGCCACGTGATCAGTGCATGATCAGCCACGTGATCAGTGCATGATAGCCACGTGATCAGTGCATGATCAGCCACGTGATCAGTGCATGATCAGTCACGTGATCAGTGCATGATCAGCCACGTGATCAGTGCATGCTCAGTCACGTGATCTGGACTTGATCAGCCACGTGATCAGTGCCTGCAGAGTCACGTGATCAGGGCCTGCTGAGCTGCGTGATTCCTGCCGGCTCATCTGCATGACAATTGCCAGCTGAGCTGCGTGATTCCTGTCGGCTCATCTGCTTGACAATTGCCAGCTGAGCTGCGTGATTCCTGCCTGGTCACGTGCTTGATTATTGCCAGTTGAGCAGCATGATTCGTCACTGCTGAGCTCCATGCTTATTGCCTGCTGATTGCGTGGTTCGTGTCTGCTCAGCTCTTTGAGTATTGCCTCCTGAGGTCCCTGTTCGGTCGCCACCTGCCGGGACCAGCCCCAACTGATCCAGGGTATTCGAAGGAGAGATGGCCTAGGCGACTATTTATATGCTAATCAGAGATGTCAAGAATAATAGTATGAGGAGAGCTCAGTAGGAAAATTCGGTGGAGAAAAGAGACTGAGTAGCTTGGTTTACGCGGAAGACCAATCAAACTTCAAGACAAGAAGTTTGCACCACTTACGTAGGCCGCAGGCGCCCTCTCGAATAGCGAAAGGTGCCTCACCCTAGACACCTTCTCGAGTGGGTCTTAGCAGCCCAGGCATAATTAGTAAGCGTGGTGGGTTCCGCGCTCCAGATGGAGACTCAGCTGGAAGTTAAAGGGAAGAATGACAAGGAACTTTATGAATTGGAGCTGTAAGTTAACTCTTTGACAGAGAGAGCGAGATGGTGGTGGGGGACAGCCCCCAGTGAAATCAGAGGTGAGAGCACAAAGCAATACAGTAGGCAGACTCTGGTTTTTTGGGGGAGATGCTCGAGAATATCCGGGTGGACTCCTGAGGCTCGATCCCGCATTTGCGTATGCCGAGCCTCCTTCCTCATGACCTTTGTCCAGAGTGGAATGCCTCCCCGGCTCCCGGCACATGATCAGTGCATGCTCAGTCACGATATCAGTGCCTGCTCAGCCACGTGATCACTGACGGCACAGTCACGTGATCAGCGCCTCTCAGTCACGTGATCACCGTATGATAAACACGTGATCAGTGAACGACCAGCCACGTGATCACTGCATGCGCAGTCAGGTGGTCAGTTCCTGATCAGCCACCTGATCAGTGCGTGCACAGTCCCTGATCAGCGCCTGTCAGTCACTGATCACTGCCTGATAAACACGTGATCAGTGCCCGAACAGCCACGTCATCAGTGCATGCGCAGTCACGTGATCAGTGCATGATAGCCACGTGATCAGTGCGTGCACAGTCCCATGATCAGCGCCTGTCAGTCACTGATCATTGCCTGATAAACACGTGATCAGTGCATGATGAGCCATGTGATCAGTGCATGATCAGCCACGTGATCAGTGCATGCGCAGTCACGTGATCAGTGCATGATAGCCACGTGATCAGTGCATGATCAGTCACGTGATCAGGCTGATCAGCCACGTGATCAGTGCATGACAGTCATGATCAGTGCATGTCAGTCACGTGATCAGTGCATGATCACGTGATCAGTGCATGATAGCCACGTGATCAGTGCATGCTCAGTCACGTGATCTGTACTTGATCAGCCACGTGATCAGTGCCTGCAGAGTCACGTGATCAGGGCCTGCTGAGCTGCGTGATTCCTGCCGGCTCATCTGCATGACAATTGCCAGCTGAGCTGCGTGATTCCTGTCGGCTCATCTGCTTGACAATTGCCAGCTGAGCTGCGTGATTCCTGCCTGGTCACGTGCTTGATTATTGCCAGTTGAGCAGCATGATTCGTCACTGCTGAGCTCCATGCTTATTGCCTGCTGATTGCGTGGTTCGTGTCTGCTCAGCTCTTTGAGTATTGCCTCCTGAGGTCCCTGTTCGGTCGCCACCTGCCGGGGACCAGCCCCAACTGATCCAGGGTATTCGAAGGAGAGATGGCCTAGGCGACTATTTATATGCTAATCAGAGATGTCAAGAATAATAGTATGAGGAGAGCTCAGTAGGAAAATTCGGTGGAGAAAAGAGACTGAGTAGCTTGGTTTACGCGGAAGACCAATCAAACTTCAAGACAAGAAGTTTGCACCACTTACGTAGGCCGCAGGCGCCCTCTCGAATAGCGAAAGGTGCCTCACCCTAGACACCTTCTCGAGTGGGTCTTAGCAGCCCAGGCATAATTAGTAAGCGTGGTGGGTTCCGCGCTCCAGATGGAGACTCAGCTGGAAGTTAAAGGGAAGAATGACAAGGAACTTTATGAATTGGAGCTGTAAGTTAACTCTTTGACAGAGAGAGCGAGATGGTGGTGGGGGACAGCCCCCAGTGAAATCAGAGGTGAGAGCACAAAGCAATACAGTAGGCAGACTCTGGTTTTTTGGGGGAGAGATGCTCGAGAATATCCGGGTGGACTCCTGAGGCTCGATCCCGCATTTGCGTATGCCGAGCCTCCTTCCTCATGACCTTTGTCCAGAGTGGAATGCCTCCCCGGCTCCCGGCACATGATCAGTGCATGCTCAGTCACGATATCAGTGCCTGCTCAGCCACGTGATCACTGACGGCACAGTCACGTGATCAGCGCCTCTCAGTCACGTGATCACCGTATGATAAACACGTGATCAGTGAACGACCAGCCACGTGATCACTGCATGCGCGGTCAGGTGGTCAGTTCCTGATCAGCCACCTGATCAGTGCATGCACAGTCCCCTGATCAGCGCCTGTCAGTCACTGATCACTGCCTGATAAACACGTGATCAGTGCCCGAACAGCCACGTCATCAGTGCATGCGCAGTCACGTGATCAGTGCATGATAGCCACGTGATCAGTGCATGCACAGTCCCATGATCAGCGCCTGTCAGTCACTGATCATTGCCTGATAAACACGTGATCAGTGCATGATGAGCCATGTGATCAGTGCCTGATCAGCCACGTCATCAGTGCATGCGCAGTCACGTCATCAGTGCATGATAGCCACGTGATCAGTGCATGCTCAGTCACGTGATCTGGACTTGATCAGCCACGTGATCAGTGCCTGCAGAGTCACGTGATCAGGGCCTGCTGAGCTGCGTGATTCCTGCCGGCTCATCTGCATGACAATTGCCAGCTGAGCTGCGTGATTCCTGTCGGCTCATCTGCTTGACAATTGCCAGCTGAGCTGCGTGATTCCTGCCTGGTCACGTGCTTGATTATTGCCAGTTGAGCAGCATGATTCGTCACTGCTGAGCTCCATGCTTATTGCCTGCTGATTGCGTGGTTCGTGTCTGCTCAGCTCTTTGAGTATTGCCTCCTGAGGTCCCTGTTCGGTCGCCACCTGCCGGGGACCAGCCCCAACTGATCCAGGGTATTCGAAGGAGAGATGGCCTAGGCGACTATTTATATGCTAATCAGAGATGTCAAGAATAATAGTATGAGGAGAGCTCAGTAGGAAAATTCGGTGGAGAAAAGAGACTGAGTAGCTTGGTTTACGCGGAAGACCAATCAAACTTCAAGACAAGAAGTTTGCACCACTTACGTAGGCCGCAGGCGCCCTCTCGAATAGCGAAAGGTGCCTCACCCTAGACACCTTCTCGAGTGGGTCTTAGCAGCCCAGGCATAATTAGTAAGCGTGGTGGGTTCCGCGCTCCAGATGGAGACTCAGCTGGAAGTTAAAGGGAAGAATGACAAGGAACTTTATGAATTGGAGCTGTAAGTTAACTCTTTGACAGAGAGAGCGAGATGGTGGTGGGGGACAGCCCCCAGTGAAATCAGAGGTGAGAGCACAAAGCAATACAGTAGGCAGACTCTGGTTTTTTTGGGGGAGATGCTCGAGAATATCCGGGTGGACTCCTGAGGCTCGATCCCGCATTTGCGTATGCCGAGCCTCCTTCCTCATGACCTTTGTCCAGAGTGGAATGCCTCCCCGGCTCCCGGCACATGATCAGTGCATGCTCAGTCACGATATCAGTGCCTGCTCAGCCACGTGATCACTGACGGCACAGGCACGTGATCAGCGCCTCTCAGTCATGTGATCACCGTATGATAAACACGTGATCAGTGAACGACCAGCCACGTGATCACTGCATGCGCAGTCAGGTGGTCAGTTCCTGATCAGCCACCTGATCAGTGCGTGCACAGTCCCCTGATCAGCGCCTGTCAGTCACTGATCACTGCCTGATAAACACGTGATCAGTGCATGATCAGCCACGTCATCAGTGCATGCGCAGTCACGTGATCAGTGCATGATAGCCACGTGATCAGTGCATGCTCAGTCACGTGATCTGTACTTGATCAGCCAGGTGATCAGTGCCTGCAGAATCACGTGATCAGGGCCTGCTGAGCTGCGTGATTCCTGCCGGCTCATCTGCATGACAATTGCCAGCTGAGCTGCGTGATTCCTGACTGGTCACGTGCTTGATTATTGCCAGTTGAGCAGCATGATTCGTCACTGCTGAGCTCCATGCTTATTGCCTGCTGATTGCGTGGTTCGTGTCTGCTCAGCTCTTTGAGTATCGCCTCCTGAGGTCCCTGTTCGGTCGCCACCTGCCGGGGACCAGCCCCAACTGATCCAGGGTATTCGAAGGAGAGATGGCCTAGGCGACTATTTATATGCTAATCAGAGATGTCAAGAATAATAGTATGAGGAGAGCTCAGTAGGAAAATTCGGTGGAGAAAAGAGACTGAGTAGCTTGGTTTACGCGGAAGACCAATCAAACTTCAAGACAAGAAGTTTGCACCACTTACGTAGGCCCCAGGCGCCCTCTCGAATAGCGAAAGGTGCCTCACCCTAGACACCTTCTCGAGTGGGTCTTAGCAGCCCAGGCATAATTAGTGAGCGTGGTGGGTTCCGCGCTCCAGATGGAGACTCAGCTGGAAGTTAAAGGGAAGAATGACAAGGAACTTTATGAATTGGAGCTGTAAGTTAACTCTTTGACAGAGAGAGCGAGATGGTGGTGGGGGACAGCCCCCAGTGAAATCAGAGGTGAGAGCACAAAGCAATACAGTAGGCAGACTCTGGTTTTTTTGGGGGAGATGCTCGAGAATATCCGGGTGGACTCCTGAGGCTCGATCCCGCATTTGCGTATGCCGAGCCTCCTTCCTCATGACCTTTGTCCAGAGTGGAATGCCTCCCCGGCTCCCGGCACATGATCAGTGCATGCTCAGTCACGATATCAGTGCCTGCTCAGCCACGTGATCACTGACGGCACAGTCACGTGATCAGCGCCTCTCAGTCACGTGATCACCGTATGATAAACACGTGATCAGTGAACGACCAGCCACGTGATCACTGCATGCGCAGTCAGGTGGTCAGTTCCTGATCAGCCACCTGATCAGTGCGTGCACAGTCCCCTGATCAGCGCCTGTCAGTCACTGATCACTGCCTGATAAACACGTGATCAGTGCAAGAACAGCCACGTCATCAGTGCATGAGCAGACACGTCATCAGTGCATGATAGCCACGTGATCAGTGCATGCTCAGTCACGTGATCTGGACTTGATCAGCCACGTGATCAGTGCCTGCAGAGTCACGTGATCAGGGCCTGCTGAGCTGCGTGATTCCTGCCGGCTCATCTGCATGACAATTGCCAGCTGAGCTGCGTGATTCCTGTCGGCTCATCTGCTTGACAATTGCCAGCTGAGCTGCGTGATTCCTGCCTGGTCACGTGCTTGATTATTGCCAGTTGAGCAGCATGATTCGTCACTGCTGAGCTCCATGCTTATTGCCTGCTGATTGCGTGGTTCGTGTCTGCTCAGCTCTTTGAGTATTGCCTCCTGAGGTCCCTGTTCGGTCGCCACCTGCCGGGGACCAGCCCCAACTGATCCAGGGTATTCGAAGGAGAGATGGCCTAGGCGACTATTTATATGCTAATCAGAGATGTCAAGAATAATAGTATGAGGAGAGCTCAGTAGGAAAATTCGGTGGAGAAAAGAGACTGAGTAGCTTGGTTTACGCGGAAGACCAATCAAACTTCAAGACAAGAAGTTTGCACCACTTACGTAGGCCGCAGGCGCCCTCTCGAATAGCGAAAGGTGCCTCACCCTAGACACCTTCTCGAGTGGGTCTTAGCAGCCCAGGCATAATTAGTAAGCGTGGTGGGTTCCGCGCTCCAGATGGAGACTCAGCTGGAAGTTAAAGGGAAGAATGACAAGGAACTTTATGAATTGGAGCTGTAAGTTAACTCTTTGACAGAGAGAGCGAGATGGTGGTGGGGGACAGCCCCCAGTGAAATCAGAGGTGAGAGCACAAAGCAATACAGTAGGCAGACTCTGGTTTTTTTGGGGCGAGATGCTCGAGAATATCCGGGTGGACTCCTGAGGCTCGATCCCGCATTTGCGTATGCCGAGCCTCCTTCCTCATGACCTTCGTCCAGAGTGGAATGCCTCCCCGGCTCCCGGCACATGATCAGTGCATGCTCAGTCACGATATCAGTGCCTGCTCAGCCACGTGATCACTGACGGCACAGTCACGTGATCAGCGCCTCTCAGTCACGTGATCACCGTATGATAAACACGTGATCAGTGAACGACCAGCCACGTGATCACTGCATGCGCAGTCAGGTGGTCAGTTCCTGATCAGCCACCTGATCAGTGCGTGCACAGTCCCCTGATCAGCGCCTGTCAGTCACTGATCACTGCCTGATAAACACGTGATCAGTGCATGATCAGCCACGTCATCAGTGCATGAGCAGTCACGTGATCAGTGCATGATAGCCACGTGATCAGTGCATGCTCAGTCACGTGATCTGGACTTGATCAGCCACGTGATCAGTGCCTGCAGAGTCACGTGATCAGGGCCTGCTGAGCTGCGTGATTCCTGCTGGCTCATCTGCATGACAATTGCCAGCTGAGCTGCGTGATTCCTGTCGGCTCATCTGCTTGACAATTGCCAGCGGAGCTGCGTGATTCCTGCCTGGTCACGTGCTTGATTATTGCCAGTTGAGCAGCATGATTCGTCACTGCTGAGCTCCATGCTTATTGCCTGCTGATTGCGTGGTTCGTGTCTGCTCAGCTCTTTGAGTATTGCCTCCTGAGGTCCCTGTTCGGTCGCCACCTGCCGGGGACCAGCCCCAACTGATCCAGGGTATTCGAAGGAGAGATGGCCTAGGCGACTATTTATATGCTAATCAGAGATGTCAAGAATAATAGTATGAGGAGAGCTCAGTAGGAAAATTCGGTGGAGAAAAGAGACTGAGTAGCTTGGTTTACGCGGAAGACCAATCAAACTTCAAGACAAGAAGTTTGCACCACTTACGTAGGCCGCAGGCGCCCTCTCGAATAGCGAAAGGTGCCTCACCCTAGACACCTTCTCGAGTGGGTCTTAGCAGCCCAGGCATAATTAGTAAGCGTGGTGGGTTCCGCGCTCCAGATGGAGACTCAGCTGGAAGTTAAAGGGAAGAATGACAAGGAACTTTATGAATTGGAGCTGTAAGTTAACTCTTTGACAGAGAGAGCGAGATGGTGGTGGGGGACAGCCCCCAGTGAAATCAGAGGTGAGAGCACAAAGCAATACAGTAGGCAGACTCTGGTTTTTTTGGGGGAGATGCTCGAGAATATCCGGGTGGACTCCTGAGGCTCGATCCCGCATTTGCGTATGCCGAGCCTCCTTCCTCATGACCTTTGTCCAGAGTGGAATGCCTCCCCGGCTCCCGGCACATGATCAGTGCATGCTCAGTCACGATATCAGTGCCTGCTCAGCCACGTGATCACTGACGGCACAGTCACGTGATCAGCGCCTCTCAGTCACGTGATCACCGTATGATAAACACGTGATCAGTGAACGACCAGCCACGTGATCACTGCATGCGCAGTCAGGTGGTCAGTTCCTGATCAGCCACCTGATCAGTGCGTGCACAGTCCCCTGATCAGCGCCTGTCAGTCACTGATCACTGCCTGATAAACACGTGATCAGTGCCCGAACAGCCACGTCATCAGTGCATGCGCAGTCACGTGATCAGTGCATGATAGCCACGTGATCAGTGCGTGCACAGTCCCATGATCAGCGCCTGTCAGTCACTGATCATTGCCTGATAAACACGTGATCAGTGCATGATCAGCCACGTGATCAGTGCATGCGCAGTCACGTCATCAGTGCATGATAGCCACGTGATCAGTGCATGCTCAGTCACGTGATCTGGACTTGATCAGCCACGTGATCAGTGCCTGCAGAGTCACGTGATCAGGGCCTGCTGAGCTGCGTGATTCCTGCCGGCTCATCTGCATGACAATTGCCAGCTGAGCTGCGTGATTCCTGTCGGCTCATCTGCTTGACAATTGCCAGCTGAGCTGCGTGATTCCTGCCTGGTCACGTGCTTGATTATTGCCAGTTGAGCAGCATGATTCGTCACTGCTGAGCTCCATGCTTATTGCCTGCTGATTGCGTGGTTCGTGTCTGCTCAGCTCTTTGAGTATTGCCTCCTGAGGTCCCTGTTCGGTCGCCACCTGCCGGGGACCAGCCCCAACTGATCCAGGGTATTCGAAGGAGAGATGGCCTAGGCGACTATTTATATGCTAATCAGAGATGTCAAGAATAATAGTATGAGGAGAGCTCAGTAGGAAAATTCGGTGGAGAAAACAGACTGAGTAGCTTGGTTTACGCGGAAGACCAATCAAACTTCAAGACAAGAAGTTTGCACCACTTACGTAGGCCGCAGGCGCCCTCTCGAATAGCGAAAGGTGCCTCACCCTAGACACCTTCTCGAGTGGGTCTTAGCAGCCCAGGCATAATTAGTAAGCGTGGTGGGTTCCGCGCTCCAGATGGAGACTCAGCTGGAAGTTAAAGGGAAGAATGACAAGGAACTTTATGAATTGGAGCTGTAAGTTAACTCTTTGACAGAGAGAGCGAGATGGTGGTGGGGGACAGCCCCCAGTGAAATCAGAGGTGAGAGCACAAAGCAATACAGTAGGCAGACTCTGGTTTTTTTGGGGAGAGATGCTCGAGAATATCCGGGTGGACTCCTGAGGCTCGATCCCGCATTTGCGTATGCCGAGCCTCCTTCCTCATGACCTTTGTCCAGAGTGGAATGCCTCCCCGGCTCCCGGCACATGATCAGTGCATGCTCAGTCACGATATCAGTGCCTGCTCAGCCACGTGATCACTGACGGCACAGTCACGTGATCAGCGCCTCTCAGTCACGTGATCACCGTATGATAAACACGTGATCAGTGAACGACCAGCCACGTGATCACTGCATGCGCAGTCAGGTGGTCAGTTCCTGATCAGCCACCTGATCAGTGCGTGCACAGTCCCCTGATCAGCGCCTGTCAGTCACTGATCACTGCCTGATAAACACGTGATCAGTGCATGATCAGCCACGTCATCAGTGCATGCGCAGTCACGTGATCAGTGCATGATAGCCACGTGATCAGTGCATGATCAGTCACGTGATCAGTGCATGATCAGCCACGTGATCAGTGCATGATCAGACACGTGATCAGTGCATGATCAGCCACGTGATCAGTGCATGATCAGCCACGTGATCAGTGCATGATCAGTCACGTGATCAGTGCATGATAGCCACGTGATCAGTGCATGATCAGCCACGTGATCAGTGCATGATAGCCACGTGATCAGTGCATGATCAGTCACGTGATCGTGTGTGATCAGCCACGTGATCAGTGCATGATATCCATGTGATCAGTGATGATAGCCACGTGATCAGTGCATGATAGCCACGTGATCAGTGCATGATCAGTCACGTGATCGTGTGTGATCAGCCACGTGATCAGTGCATGATGAGTCACGTGATCAGTGCATGATCAATTACGTGATCAGTGCATGATCAGTCACGTGACCAGTACATGATTGCTACGTGATCATTGCATGATCAGCCACGTGATCAGTGCATGATCAGTCACGTGATCAGTGCATGATCAGTCACTGATCAGTGCATGATCATTTACGTGATCAGTGCATGATCAGTCACGTGACCAGTATATGGTAGCTACGTGATCATTGCATGATCAGCCACGTGAGAAGTGCATGATAGCCACGTGATCAGTGCATGATTATTTACGTGAGCAGAGTATGATCACCCACGTGATCAGTGCATGAGTGCCACGTGATCAGTGCATGATCAGCCACGTGATCAGTGCATGATCAGTCACGTGATCAGTGCATGATCAGCCACGTGATCAGTGCATGATCAGTCACGTGATCAGTGCATGATCAGCCACGTGATCAGTGCATGATCAGGCACGTGATCAGTATGATCAGCCACGTGATCAGTGCATGATAGCCACGTGATCAGTGCATGATCAGTCACGTGATCAGTGCATGATCAGTCACGTGATCAGTGCATGATCAGCCACGTGATCAGTGCATGATCAGCCACGTGATCAGTGCATGATCAATCACGTGATCAGTGCATGATCAGTCACGTGATCAGTGCATGGTAGCTACGTGATCAGTGCATGATCAGCCACGTGATCAGTGCATGACAGCCACGTGATCAGTGCATGATCAGCCACGTGATCAGTGCATGATCAGTCACGTGATCAGTGCATGATCAGTCACGTGATCAGTGCATGATCATCCACGTGATCAGTGCATGTCAGTCATGTGTCAGTGCATGATAGTGTCGTGATCAGTGCATGATCAGTCCCGTGATCAGTGCATGATCAGCCACGTGATCAGTGCATGATAGCCACGTGATCAGTGCATGATCAGTCACGTGATCAGTGCATGATCAGCCACGTGATCAGTGCATGATAGCCACGTGATCAGTGCATGACAATTCGTGATCAGTGCATGCGCAGTCACGTGATCAGTGCATGATAGCCACGTGATCAGTGCATGATCAGTCACGTGATCAGTGTGTGATCAGCCACGTGATCAGTGCATGCTCAGTCACGTGATCAGGGCCTGCTGAGCTGCGTGATTACTGTCTGCTCATCTGCTTGACAATTGCCAGCTGAGCTACGATTCCTGTCTGTCATCTGCTTGACAATTGCCAGCTGTGCTGCATAATTCCTGCCTGCTCATCTGCTTGATTATTGCCAGCTGAGCAGCATGATTTCTCAGAGCTGAGTTCCATGATTATTGCCTGCTGACTGATTCGTGCCTACTCAGCTCTTTGTTCATTGCCTCCAGAGGCACATGATCAGTGTATGACACCAAACATGATCAGCACATGATCAGTCACATGATCAATGCATGATAAGCCACGTGATCAGTGCATGATCAATTACGTGATCAGTGCATGATCAGTCATGTGACCAGTACATGGTAGCTGCGTGATCAGTGCATGATCAGCCACGTGATCAGTGCATGATAGCCACGTGATCAGTGCATGATCAGTCACGTGATCAGTGCATGATCAGTCACGTGATCAGTGCATGATCAGCCACGTGATCAGTGCATGATCAGCCACGTGATCAGTGCATGATCAGCTACGTGAGCAGTGTATGATCAGCCACGTGATCAGTGCATGGTCAGACACGTGATCAGTGCATGATCAGCCACGTGATCAGTGCATGATATCCAAGTGATCAGTGCATGATCATCACGTGATCAGTGTATGATCAGCCACGTGAACAGTGCATGCTCAGTCACGTGATCAGGGCCTGCTGAGCTGCGTGATTACTGTCTGCTCATCTGCTTGACAATTGCCAGCTGAGCTGCATGATTCCTGCCTGTCATCTGCTTGACAATTGCCAGCTGTGCTGTGTAATTCCTGCCTGCTCAGCTGCTTGATTATTGCCAGCTGAGCAGCATGATTCCTCACAGCTGAGTTCCATGATTATTGCCTGCTGACTGTTTGATTCGTGCCTACTCAGCTCTTTGTTTATTGCCTCCAGAGGCACATGATCAGTGTATGATAGCAAACATGATCAGCGCATGATCAGTCACATGATCAGCGCCATTAAGTCACGTGATCACTACATGATAGTCATGTGATCAGTCCATGCTCAGTCACGGTATCAGTGCATGATCAGCCACGTGATCAGTGCATGATAGCCACGTGATCAGTGCATGATAGCCACGTGATCAGTGCATGATCAGCCACGTGATCAGTGCATGATCACCACGTGATCAGTGCATGATCAGTCACGTGATCAGTGCATGATCAGGCACGTGATCAGTGCATGATCAGCCACGTGATCAGTGCATGATAGCCACGTGATCAGTGCATGATCAGTCACGTGATCAGTGCATGATCAGTCACGTGACCAGTACATGGTAGCTACGTGATCATTGCATGATCAGCCACGTGATAGTGCATGATAGCCACGTGATCAGTGCATGATCAGTCACGTGATCAGTGCATGATCAGTCACGTGATCAGTGCATGATCAGCCACGTGATCAGTGCATGATCAGCCACGTGATCAGTGCATGATCAGTCACGTGATCAGTGCATGATCAGTCACGTGATCAGTGCATGATCAGTCACGTGATCAGTGCATGATCAGTCACGTGATCAGTGCATGATAGCTACGTGATCAGTGCATGATCAGCCACGTGATCAGTGCATGATAGCCACGTGATCAGTGCATGATCAGTCACGTGATCAGTGCATGATCAGCCACGTGATCAGTGCATGATCAGCCACGTGATCAGTGCATGATCAATTACGTGATCAGTGCATGATCAGTCACGTGATCAGTGCATGGTAGCTACGTGATCAGTGCATGATCAGCCACGTGATCAGTGCATGATAGCCACGTGATCAGTGCATGATAGTCACGTGATCAGTGCATGATCAGTCACGTGATCAGTGCATGATCAGTCACTGATCAGTGCATGATCAGTCACGTGATCAGTGCATGATCAGTCACGTGACCAGTGCATGGTAGCTACGTGATCAGTGCATGATAGCCACGTGATCAGTGCATGATAGCCACGTGATCAGTGCATGATCAGTCACGTGATCAGTGCATGATCAGCCACGTGATCAGTGCATGATCAGCCACGTGATCAGTGCATGATCAGTCACGTGATCAGTGCATGATCAGCCACGTGATCAGTGCATGATCAGTCACGTGATCAGTGCATGATCAGTCACGTGATCAGTGCATGATCAGCCACGTGATCAGTGCATGTGAGTCATGTGATCAGTGCATGATAGCCCGTGATCAGTGCATGATCAGTCCCGTGATCAGTGCATGATCAGCCACGTGATCAGTGCATGATAGCCACGTGATCAGTGCATGATCAGCCACGTGATCAGTGCATGATAGCCACGTGATCAGTGCATGATCAGTCACGTGATCAGTGCATGATCAGCCACGTGATCAGTGCATGACAGCCACGTGATCAGTATGATCAGCCACGTGATCAGTGCATGATAGCCACGTGATCAGTGCATGATCAGTCACGTGATCAGTGCATGATCAGTCACGTGATCAGTGCATGATCAGCCACGTGATCAGTGCATGATCAGCCACGTGATCAGTGCATGATCAATCACGTGATCAGTGCATGATCAGTCACGTGATCAGTACATGATAGCTACGTGATCAGTGCATGATCAGCCACGTGATCAGTGCATGATAGCCACGTGATCAGTGCATGATCAGCCACGTGATCAGTGCATGATCAGTCACGTGATCAGTGCATGATCAGTCACGTGATCAGTGCATGATCAGCCACGTGATCAGTGCATGTCAGTCATGTGTCAGTGCATGATAGCCCGTGATCAGTGCATGATCAGTCCCGTGATCAGTGCATGATCAGCCACGTGATCAGTGCATGATAGCCACGTGATCAGTGCATGATCAGTCACGTGATCAGTGCATGATCAGCCACGTGATCAGTGCATGATCAGCCACGTGATCAGTGCATGACAGCCACGTGATCAGTGCATGATCAGTCACGTGATCAGTGCATGATAGCCACGTGATCAGTGCATGATCAGTCACGTGATCAGTGTATGATCAGCCACGTGAACAGTGCATGCTCAGTCACGTGATCAGGGCCTGCTGAGCTGCGTGATTACTGTCTGCTCATCTGCTTGACAATTGCCAGCTGAGCTGCACGATTCCTGCCTGTCATCTGCTTGACAATTGCCAGCTGTGCTGCGTAATTCCTGCCTGCTCAGCTGCTTGATTATTGCCAGCTGAGCAGCATGATTCCTCACAGCTGAGTTCCATGATTATTGCCTGCTGACTGTTTGATTCGTGCCTACTCAGCTCTTTGTTTATTGCCTCCAGAGGCACATGATCAGTGTATGATAGCAAACATGATCAGCGCATGATCAGTCACATGATCAGCGCCATTAAGTCACGTGATCACTACATGATAGTCATGTGATCAGTCCATGCTCAGTCACGGTATCAGTGCATGATCAGCCACGTGATCAGTGCATGATACCACGTGATCAGTGCATGATAGCCACGTGATCAGTGCATGATCAGCCACGTGATCAGTGCATGATAGCTACGTGATCAGTGCATGATCAGTCACGTGATCAGTGCATGATCAGGCACGTGATCAGTGCATGATCAGCCACGTGATCAGTGCATGATAGCCACGTGATCAGTGCATGATCAGTCACGTGATCAGTGCATGATCAGTCACGTGACCAGTACATGGTAGCTACATGATCAGTGCATGATCAGCCACGTGATAGTGCATGATAGCCACGTGATCAGTGCATGATCAGTCACGTGATCAGTGCATGATCAGTCACGTGATCAGTGCATGATCAGGCACGTGATCAGTGCATGATCAGCCACGTGATCAGTGCATGATAGCCACGTGATCAGTGCATGATCAGTCACGTGATCAGTGCATGATCAGTCACGTGATCAGTGCATGATAGCCACGTGATCAGTGCATGATCAGTCACGTGATCAGTGCATGATCAGCCACGTGATCAGTGCATGATAGCCACGTGATCAGTGCATGATCAGCCACGTGATCAGTGCATGATAGCCACGTGATCAGTGCATGATCAGTCACGTGATCAGTGCATGATCAGCCACGTGATCAGTGCATGATCAGTCACGTGATCAGTGCATGATCAATTACGTGATCAGTGCATGATCAGTCACGTGATCAGTGCATGGTAGCTACGTGATCATTGCATGATCAGCCACGTGATCAGTGCATGATAGCCACGTGATCAGTGCATGATCAGTCACGTGATCAGTGTATGATCAGCCACGTGATCAGTGCATGATCAGTCACGTGATCAGTGCATGATCAGCCACGTGATCAGTGCATGATCAGCCACGTGATCAGTGCATGATAGCCACGTGATCAGTGCATGATCAGTCACGTGATCAGTGCATGATCAGTCACGTGATCAGTGCATGATCAGCCACGTGATCAGTGCATGATAGCCACGTGATCAGTGCATGATCAGTCACGTGATCAGTGCATGATCAGTCACGTGATCAGTGCATGATCAGCCACGTGATCAGTGCATGATCAATCACGTGATCAGTGCATGATCAGTCACGTGACCAGTACATGGTAGCTACGTGATCATTGCATGATCAGCCACGTGATCAGTGCATGATAGCCACGTGATCAGTGCATGATCAGTCACGTGATCAGTGCATGATCAGTCACGTGATCAGTGCATGATCAGTTACGTGATCAGTGCATGATCAGTCACGTGATCAGTGCATGTAAGCTACGTGATCAGTGCATGATCAGCCACGTGATCAGTGCATGATAGCCACGTGATCAGTGCATGATCAGCTACGTGATCAGTGCATGATCAGCCACGTGATCAGTGCATGATCAGTCACGTGATCAGTGCATGATCAGCCACGTGATCAGTGCATGATCAGTCACGTGATCAGTGCATGATCAGCCACGTGATCAGTGCATGATCAGTCACGTGATCAGTGCATGATCAGTCACGTGATCAGTGCATGATAGCCACGTGATCAGTGCATGATAGCCACGTGATCAGTGCATGATCAGTCACGTGATCAGTGCATGATCAGCACGTGATCAGTGCATGATCAGCCACGTGATCAGTGCATGATAGCCACGTGATCAGTGCATGATCAGTCACGTGATCAGTGCATGATCAGTCACGTGATCAGTGCATGATCAGCCACGTGATCAGTGCATGATCAATTACGTGATCAGTGCATGATCAGTCACGTGATCAGTGCATGGTTGCTACGTGATCAGTGCATGATCAGCCACGTGATCAGTGCATGATCAGCCACGTGATCAGTGCATGATCAGTCACGTGATCAGTGCATGATCAGCCACGTGATCAGTGCATGATAGCCACGTGATCAGTGCATGATCAGTCACGTGATCAGTGCATGATCAGTCACGTGATCAGTGCATGATCAGCACGTGATCAGTGCATGATCAGTCATGTGTCAGTGCATGATAGGCCGTGATCAGTGCATGATCAGTCCCGTGATCAGTGCATGATCAGCCACGTGATCAGTGCATGACAGCCACGTGATCAGTGCATGATCAGTCACGTGATCAGTGCATGATCAGCCACGTGATCAGTGCATGATAGCCACGTGATCAGTGCATGACAATTACGTGATCAGTGCATGATCAGTCACGTGATCAGTGCATGATAGCCACGTGATCAGTGCATGATCAGTCACGTGATCAGTGTATGATCAGCCACGTGAACAGTGCATGCTCAGTCACGTGATCAGGGCCTGCTGAGCTGCGTGATTACTGTCTGCTCATCTGCTTGACAATTGCCAGCTGAGCTGCACGATTCCTGCCTGTCATCTGCTTGACAATTGCCAGCTGTGCTGCGTAATTCCTGCCTGCTCATCTGCTTGATTATTGCCAGCTGAGCAGCATGATTTCTCAGAGCTGAGTTCCATGATTATTGCCTGACTGATTCGTGCCTACTCAGCTCTTTGTTCATTGCCTCCAGAGGCACATGATCAGTGTATGACACCAAACATGATCAGCACATGATCAGTCACATGATCAATGCATGATAAGCCAGGTGATCAGTGCATGATCAATCACGTGATCAGTGCATGATCAGTCATGTGACCAGTACATGGTAGCTGCGTGATCAGTGCATGATCAGCCACGTGATCAGTGCATGATCAGTCACGTGATCAGTGCATGATCAGCCACGTGATCAGTGCATGATCAGTCACGTGATCAGTGCATGATAGCTACGTGATCAGTGCATGATCAGCCACGTGATCAGTGCATGATAGCCACGTGATCAGTGCATGATCAGTCACGTGATACGTGTGTGATCAGCCACGTGATCAGTGCATGATATCCACGTGATCAGTGCATGATAGCCACGTGATCAGTGCATGATTAGTCACGTGATCAGTGCATGATCAGTCACGTGATACGTGTGTGATCAGCCACGTGATCAGTGCATGATGAGCCACGTGATCAGTGCAGGATCAATTACGTGATCAGTGCATGATCAGTCACGTGACCAGTACATGGTTGCTACGTGATCGTTGCATGATCAGCCACGTGAGCAGTGCATGATAGCCACGTGATCAGTGCATGATCAGTCACGTGATCAGTACATGATCAGTCACGTGAACAGTGCATGATCATTTACGTGATCAGTGCATGATCAGTCACGTGACCAGTATATGGTAGCTACGTGATCATTCCATGACGAGCCACGTGAGCAGTGCATGATAGCCACGTGATGTGTGCATGATCAGTTACGTGAGCAGAGTATGATCAGCCACGTGATCAGTGCATGAGTGCCACGTGATCAGTGCATGATATGTCACGTGACAGTGTGTGATCAGCCACGTGAACAGTGCATGTTCAGCCACGTGATCAGTGCATGATAGCCACGTGATCAGTGCATGATCAGTTACGTGAGCAGTGTATGATCAGCCACGTGATCAGTGCATGGTCAGACACGTGAACAGTGTATGATCAGCCACGTGATCAGTGCATGATATCCAAGTGATCAGTGCATGATCAATCACGTGATCAGTGTATGATCAGCCACGTGAACAGTGCATGCTCAGTCACGTGATCAGGGCCTGCTGAGCTGCGTGATTACTGTCTGCTCATCTGCTTGACAATTGCCAGCTGAGCTGCACGATTCCTGCCTGTCATCTGCTTGACAATTGCCAGCTGTGCTGCGTAATTCCTGCCTGCTCAGCTGCTTGATTATTGCCAGCTGAGCAGCATGATTCCTCACAGCTGAGTTCCATGATTATTGCCTGCTGACTGTTTGATTCGTGCCTACTCAGCTCTTTGTTTATTGCCTCCAGAGGCACATGATCAGTGTATGATAGCAAACATGATCAGCGCATGATCAGTCACATGATCAGCGCCATTAAGTCACGTGATCACTACATGATAGTCATGTGATCAGTCCATGCTCAGTCACGGTATCAGTGCATGATCAGCCACGTGATCAGTGCATGATAGCCACGTGATCAGTGCATGATCAGCCACGTGATCAGTGCATGATCAGTCACGTGATCAGTGCATGATCAGCCACGTGATCAGTGCATGATCAGCCACGTGATCAGTGCATGATAGTCACGTGATCAGTGCATGATCAGTCACGTGATCAGTGCATGATCAGCCACGTGATCAGTGCATGATAGCCACGTGATCAGTGCATGATCAGCCACGTGATCAGTGCATGATCAGTCACGTGATCAGTGCATGATCAGCCACGTGATCAGTGCATGATGTCACGTGATCAGTGCATGATAGCCACGTGATCAGTGCATGATCAGTCACGTGATCAGTGCATGATCAGTCACGTGATCAGTGCATGATCAGCCACGTGATCAGTGCATGATCAGTCACGTGATCAGTGCATGATCAGTCACGTGATCAGTGCATGATAGCCACGTGATCAGTGCATGATCAGCCACGTGATCAGTGCATGATAGCCACGTGATCAGTGCATGATCAGCCACGTGATCAGTGCATGATCAGCCACGTGATCAGTGCATGATCAGCCACGTGATCAGTGCATGATCAGCCACGTGATCAGTGCATGATACCACGTGATCAGTGCATGATCAGTCACGTGATCAGTGCATGATCAGCCACGTGATCAGTGCATGATAGCCACGTGATCAGTGCATGATAGCCACGTGATCAGTGCATGATCAGTCACGTGATCAGTGCATGATCAGTCACGTGATCAGTGCATGATCAGCCACGTGATCAGTGCATGATAGCCACGTGATCAGTGCATGATCAGTCACGTGATCAGTGCATGATCAGTCACGTGATCAGTGCATGATCAGTCACGTGATCAGTGCATGATCAGCCACGTGATCAGTGCATGATCAGTCACGTGATCAGTGCATGATCAGCCACGTGATCAGTGCATGATCAGCCACGTGATCAGTGCATGATCAGTCACGTGATCAGTGCATGATAGCCACGTGATCAGTGCATGATCAGCCACGTGATCAGTGCATGATCAGCCACGTGATCAGTGCATGATCAGCCACGTGATCAGTGCATGATAGCCACGTGATCAGTGCATGATCAGTCACGTGATCAGTGCATGATCAGGCACGTGATCAGTGCATGATCAGCCACGTGATCAGTGCATGATAGCCACGTGATCAGTGCATGATCAGTCACTGATCAGTGCATGATCAGTCACGTGACAGTGCATGGTAGCTACGTGATCAGTGCATGATCAGCCACGTGATAGTGCATGATAGCCACGTGATCAGTGCATGATCAGTCACGTGATCAGTGCATGATCAGTCACGTGATCAGTGCATGATCAGGCACGTGATCAGTGCATGATCAGCCACGTGATCAGTGCATGATAGCCACGTGATCAGTGCATGATCAGTCACGTGATCAGTGCATGATAGCTGCGTGATCAGTGCATGATCAGCCACGTGATCAGTGCATGATAGCCACGTGATCAGTGCATGATCAGCCACGTGATCAGTGCATGATCAGCCACGTGATCAGTGCATGATCAGGCACGTGATCAGTGCATGATCAGCCACGTGATCAGTGCATGATAGCCACGTGATCAGTGCATGATCAGTCACGTGATCAGTGCATGATCAGTCACGTGATCAGTGCATGATCAGCCACGTGATCAGTGCATGATCAGCCACGTGATCAGTGCATGATCAGTCACGTGATCAGTGCATGATCAGTCACGTGATCAGTGCATGTCAGCTACGTGATCAGTGCATGATCAGCCACGTGATCAGTGCATGATAGCCACGTGATCAGTGCATGATCAGTCACGTGATCAGTGCATGATCAGTCACGTGATCAGTGCATGATCAGTCACGTGATCAGTGCATGATCAGTCACGTGATCAGTGCATGATAGCCACGTGATCAGTGCATGATCAGCCACGTGATCAGTGCATGATCAGCCACGTGATCAGTGCATGATCAGTCACGTGATCAGTGCATGATCAGTCACGTGATCAGTGCATGATCAGTCACGTGATCAGTGCATGATCAGACGTGATCAGTGCATGATCAGTCACGTGATCAGTGCATGATCAGCCACGTGATCAGTGCATGATAGCCACGTGATCAGTGCATGATAGCCACGTGATCAGTGCATGATCAGTCACGTGATCAGTGCATGATCAGCCACGTGATCAGTGCATGATAGCCACGTGATCAGTGCATGATCAGTCACGTGATCAGTGCATGATCAGTCACGTGATCAGTGCATGATCAGCCACGTGATCAGTGCATGATCAGTCACGTGATCAGTGCATGATCAGCCACGTGATCAGTGCATGATCAGCCACGTGATCAGTGCATGATCAGCCACGTGATCAGTGCATGATAGCCACGTGATCAGTGCATGATCAGTCACGTGATCAGTGCATGATATGTCACGTGACAGTGTGTGATCAGCCACGTGATCAGTGCATGTTCAGCCACGTGATCAGTGCATGATAGCCACGTGATCAGTGCATGATCAGTTACGTGAGCAGTGTATGATCAGCCACGTGATCAGTGCATGGTCAGACACGTGAACAGTGTATGATCAGCCACGTGATCAGTGCATGATATCCAAGTGATCAGTGCATGATCAATCACGTGATCAGTGTATGATCAGCCACGTGAACAGTGCATGCTCAGTCACGTGATCAGGGCCTGCTGAGCTGCGTGATTACTGTCTGCTCATCTGCTTGACAATTGCCAGCTGAGCTGCACGATTCCTGCCTGTCATCTGCTTGACAATTGCCAGCTGTGCTGCGTAATTCCTGCCTGCTCAGCTGCTTGATTATTGCCAGCTGAGCAGCATGATTCCTCACAGCTGAGTTCCATGATTATTGCCTGCTGACTGTTTGATTCGTGCCTACTCAGCTCTTTGTTTATTGCCTCCAGAGGCACATGATCAGTGTATGATAGCAAACATGATCAGCGCATGATCAGTCACATGATCAGCGCCATTAAGTCACGTGATCACTACATGATAGTCATGTGATCAGTCCATGCTCAGTCACGGTATCAGTGCATGATCAGCCACGTGATCAGTGCATGATCTGTCACATGATTAGTGTATGATCATCCACGTGATCAGTGCATGGGCAGTCATGTGATCAGTGCATGATATAGACGTGATCAGTGCATGATCAGTCTCGTGATCAGTGCATGATAGCCACGTGATCAGTGCATGATCAGTCACCTGATGGGTGTATGATCATTCACGTGACCTGTACATGGTAGCTACATGATCATTGCATGATCAGCCACGTGAGTAGTGCATGATAGCCACGTGATCAGTGCATGATCAGTCACGTGATCAGTGCATGATCAGCCACGTGATCAGTGCATGATAGCCACGTGATCAGTGCATGATCAGTCACGTGATCAGTGCATGATCAGCCACGTGATCAGTGCATGATCAGTCACGTGATCAGTGCATGATCAGCCACGTGATCAGTGCATGATAGCCACGTGATCAGTGCATGATCAGTCACGTGATCAGTGCATGATCAGTCACGTGATCAGTGCATGATCAGCCACGTGATCAGTGCATGATCAGCCACGTGATCAGTGCATGATCAGTCACGTGATCAGTGCATGATAGCTACGTGATCAGTGCATGATCAGCCACGTGATCAGTGCATGATAGCCACGTGATCAGTGCATGATCAGCACGTGATCAGTGCATGATCAGCCACGTGATCAGTGCATGATCAGCCACGTGATCAGTGCATGATCAGCCACGTGATCAGTGCATGATAGCCACGTGATCAGTGCATGATCAGTCACGTGATCAGTGCATGATCAGCCACGTGATCAGTGCATGATAGCCACGTGATCAGTGCATGATAGCCACGTGATCAGTGCATGATCAGTCACGTGATCAGTGCATGATCAGTCACGTGATCAGTGCATGATCAGCCACGTGATCAGTGCATGATAGCCACGTGATCAGTGCATGATCAGTCACGTGATCAGTGCATGATCAGTCACGTGATCAGTGCATGATCAGTCACGTGATCAGTGCATGATCAGCCACGTGATCAGTGCATGATCAGTCACGTGATCAGTGCATGATCAGTCACGTGATCAGTGCATGATCAGCCACGTGATCAGTGCATGATCAGTCACGTGATCAGTGCATGATAGCCACGTGATCAGTGCATGATCAGCCACGTGATCAGTGCATGATCAGCCACGTGATCAGTGCATGATCAGCCACGTGATCAGTGCATGATAGCCACGTGATCAGTGCATGATCAGTCACGTGATCAGTGCATGATCAGGCACGTGATCAGTGCATGATCAGCCACGTGATCAGTGCATGATAGCCACGTGATCAGTGCATGATCAGTCACTGATCAGTGCATGATCAGTCACGTGACAGTGCATGGTAGCTACGTGATCAGTGCATGATCAGCCACGTGATAGTGCATGATAGCCACGTGATCAGTGCATGATCAGTCACGTGATCAGTGCATGATCAGTCACGTGATCAGTGCATGATCAGGCACGTGATCAGTGCATGATCAGCCACGTGATCAGTGCATGATAGCCACGTGATCAGTGCATGATCAGTCACGTGATCAGTGCATGATAGCTGCGTGATCAGTGCATGATCAGCCACGTGATCAGTGCATGATAGCCACGTGATCAGTGCATGATCAGCCACGTGATCAGTGCATGATCAGCCACGTGATCAGTGCATGATCAGTCACGTGATCAGTGCATGATCAGCCACGTGATCAGTGCATGATAGCCACGTGATCAGTGCATGATCAGTCACGTGATCAGTGCATGATCAGTCACGTGATCAGTGCATGATCAGCCACGTGATCAGTGCATGATCAGCCACGTGATCAGTGCATGATCAGTCACGTGATCAGTGCATGATCAGTCACGTGATCAGTGCATGTCAGCTACGTGATCAGTGCATGATCAGCCACGTGATCAGTGCATGATAGCCACGTGATCAGTGCATGATCAGTCACGTGATCAGTGCATGATCAGTCACGTGATCAGTGCATGATCAGTCACGTGATCAGTGCATGATCAGTCACGTGATCAGTGCATGATAGCCACGTGATCAGTGCATGATCAGCCACGTGATCAGTGCATGATCAGCCACGTGATCAGTGCATGATCAGTCACGTGATCAGTGCATGATCAGTCACGTGATCAGTGCATGATCAGTCACGTGATCAGTGCATGATCAGACGTGATCAGTGCATGATCAGTCACGTGATCAGTGCATGATCAGCCACGTGATCAGTGCATGATAGCCACGTGATCAGTGCATGATAGCCACGTGATCAGTGCATGATCAGTCACGTGATCAGTGCATGATCAGCCACGTGATCAGTGCATGATAGCCACGTGATCAGTGCATGATCAGTCACGTGATCAGTGCATGATCAGTCACGTGATCAGTGCATGATCAGCCACGTGATCAGTGCATGATCAGTCACGTGATCAGTGCATGATCAGCCACGTGATCAGTGCATGATCAGCCACGTGATCAGTGCATGATCAGCCACGTGATCAGTGCATGATAGCCACGTGATCAGTGCATGATCAGTCACGTGATCAGTGCATGATATGTCACGTGACAGTGTGTGATCAGCCACGTGATCAGTGCATGATCAGCCACGTGATCAGTGCATGATAGCCACGTGATCAGTGCATGATCAGTTACGTGATCAGTGTATGATCAGCCACGTGATCAGTGCATGGTCAGACACGTGAACAGTGTATGATCAGCCACGTGATCAGTGCATGATATCCAAGTGATCAGTGCATGATCAATCACGTGATCAGTGTATGATCAGCCACGTGAACAGTGCATGCTCAGTCACGTGATCAGGGCCTGCTGAGCTGCGTGATTACTGTCTGCTCATCTGCTTGACAATTGCCAGCTGAGCTGCACGATTCCTGCCTGTCATCTGCTTGACAATTGCCAGCTGTGCTGCGTAATTCCTGCCTGCTCAGCTGCTTGATTATTGCCAGCTGAGCAGCATGATTCCTCACAGCTGAGTTCCATGATTATTGCCTGCTGACTGTTTGATTCGTGCCTACTCAGCTCTTTGTTTATTGCCTCCAGAGGCACATGATCAGTGTATGATAGCAAACATGATCAGCGCATGATCAGTCACATGATCAGCGCCATTAAGTCACGTGATCACTACATGATAGTCATGTGATCAGTCCATGCTCAGTCACGGTATCAGTGCATGATCAGCCACGTGATCAGTGCATGATCTGTCACATGATTAGTGTATGATCATCCACGTGATCAGTGCATGGGCAGTCATGTGATCAGTGCATGATATAGACGTGATCAGTGCATGATCAGTCTCGTGATCAGTGCATGATAGCCACGTGATCAGTGCATGATCAGTCACCTGATGGGTGTATGATCATTCACGTGACCTGTACATGGTAGCTACATGATCATTGCATGATCAGCCACGTGAGTAGTGCATGATAGCCACGTGATCAGTGCATGATCAGTCACGTGATCAGTGCATGATCAGCCACGTGATCAGTGCATGATCAGCCACGTGATCAGTGCATGATCAGTCACGTGATCAGTGCATGATCAGCCACGTGATCAGTGCATGATCAGCCACGTGATCAGTGCATGATCAGCCACGTGATCAGTGCATGATAGCCACGTGATCAGTGCATGATCAGTCACGTGATCAGTGCATGATCAGTCACGTGATCAGTGTATGATCAGCCACGTGATCAGTGCATGCTCAGTCACGTGATCAGGGCCTGCTGAGCTGCGTGATTACTGCCTGCTCATCTGCTTGACAATTGCCAGCTGAGCTGCACGATTCCTGCCTGTCATCTGCTTGACAATTGCCACCTGTGCTGCGTAATTCCTGCCTGCTCATCTACTTGATTATTGCCAGCTGAGCAGCATGATTTCTCAGAGCTGAGTTCCATGATTATAGCCTGCTGACTGATTCGTGCCTACTCAGCTCTATGTTCATTGCCTCCAGAGGCACATGATCAGTGTATGACACCAAACATGATCAGCACATGATCAGTCACATGATCAGTGCATGATAAGCCCGTGATCAGTGCATGATCAATTACGTGATCAGTGCATGATCAGTCATGTGATCAGTACATGATAGCTGCGTGATCAGTGCATGATCAGCCACGTGATCAGTGCATGATAGCCACGTGATCAGTGCATGATAGCCACGTGATCAGTGCATGATCAGTCACGTGATCAGTGCATGATCAGTCACGTGATACGTGTGTGATCAGCCACGTGATCAGTGCATGATGAGCCACGTGATCAGTGCATGATCAATTACGTGATCAGTGCATGATCAGTCACGTGATCAGTACATGGTTGCTACGTGATCAGTGCATGATCAGCCACGTGATCAGTGCATGATAGCCACGTGATCAGTGCATGATAGCCACGTGATCAGTGCATGATCAGTCACGTGATCAGTGCATGATCAGTCACGTGATCAGTGCATGATCATTTACGTGATCAGTGCATGATCAGTCACGTGACCAGTATATGGTAGCTACGTGATCATTCCATGACGAGCCACGTGAGCAGTGCATGATAGCCACGTGATGTGTGCATGATCAGTTACGTGAGCAGAGTATGATCAGCCACGTGATCAGTGCATGAGTGCCACGTGATCAGTGCATGATATGTCACGTGACAGGTGTGTGATCAGCCACGTGAACAGTGCATGTTCAGCCACGTGATCAGTGCATGATAGCCACGTGATCAGTGCATGATCAGTTACGTGAGCAGTGTATGATCAGCCACGTGATCAGTGCATGGTCAGACACGTGAACAGTGTATGATCAGCCACGTGATCAGTGCATGATATCCAAGTGATCAGTGCATGATCATCACGTGATCAGTGTATGATCAGCCACGTGAACAGTGCATGCTCAGTCACGTGATCAGGGCCTGCTGAGCTGCGTGATTACTGTCTGCTCATCTGCTTGACAATTGCCAGCTGAGCTGCACGATTCCTGCCTGTCATCTGCTTGACAATTGCCAGCTGTGCTGCGTAATTCCTGCCTGCTCAGCTGCTTGATTATTGCCAGCTGAGCAGCATGATTCCTCACACCTGAGTTCCATGATTATTGCCTGCTGACTGTTTGATTCGTGCCTACTCAGCTCTTTGTTTATTGCCTCCAGAGGCACATGATCAGTGTATGATAGCAAACATGATCAGCGCATGATCAGTCACATGATCAGCGCCATTAAGTCACGTGATCACTACATGATAGTCATGTGATCAGTCCATGCTCAGTCACGGTATCAGTGCATGATCAGCCACGTGATCAGTGCATGATCAGCCAGGTGATCAGTTCATGATAGCCATGTGATCAGTGCATGATTTATCACGTGATCAGTGCATGATCAGTCACGTGATCAGTGCATGATCAGCCACGTGATCAGTGCATGATCAGTCACCTGATGGGTGTATGATCAGTCACGTGACCAGTACATGGTAGCTACATGATCATTGCATGATCAGCCACGTGAGTAGTGCATGATAGCCACGTGATCAGTGCATGATCAGTCACGTGATCAGTGCATGATCAGTCATGTGATCAGTGCATGATCAGGCACGTGATCAGTGCATGATCAGCCACGTGATCAGTGCATGATAGCCACGTGATCAGTGCATGATCAGTCACGTGATCAGTGCATGATCAGTCACGTGATCAGTGCATGATCAGCCACGTGATCAGTGCATGATCAGCCACGTGATCAGTGCATGATCAATTACGTGATCAGTGCATGATCAGTCACGTGACCAGTGCATGGTAGCTACGTGATCAGTGCATGATCAGCCACGTGATCAGTGCATGATAGCCACGTGATCAGTGCATGATCAGTCACGTGATCAGTGCATGATCAGCCACGTGATCAGTGCATGATCAGTCACGTGATCAGTGCATGATAGACGTGATCAGTGCATGATCAGTCACGTGATCAGTGCATGATCAGCCACGTGATCAGTGCATGATAGCCACGTGATCAGTGCATGACAGTTACGTGATCAGTGCATGATCAGTCACGTGATCAGTGCATGATAGCCACGTGATCAGTGCATGATCAGTCACGTGATCAGTGTGTGATCAGCCACGTGAACAGTGCATGCTCAGTCACGTGATCAGGGCCTGCTGAGCTGCGTGATTACTGTCTGCTCATCTGCTTGACAATTGCCAGCTGAGCTGCACGATTCCTGCCTGTCATCTGCTTGACAATTGCCATCTGTGCTGCATAATTCCTGCCTGCTCATCTGCTTGATTATTGCCAGCTGAGCAGCATGATTTCTCAGAGCTGAGTTCCATGATTATTGCCTACTGATTCCTGCCTACTCAGCTCTTTGTTCATTGCCTCCAGAGGCACATGATCAGTGTATGACATCAAACATGATCAGCACATGATCAGTCACATGATCAGTGCATGATAAGCCACGTGATCAGTGCATGATCAATCACGTGATCAGTGCATGATCAGTCATGTGACCAGTACATGTAGCTGCGTGATCAGTGCATGATCAGCCACGTGATCAGTGCATGATCAGCCACGTGATCAGTGCATGATAGCCACGTGATCAGTGCATGATCAGTCACGTGATCAGTGCATGATCAGCCACGTGATCAGTGCATGATAGCCACGTGATCAGTGCATGATAGCCACGTGATCAGTGCATGATCAGTCACGTGATCAGTGCATGATCAGTCACGTGATACGTGTGTGATCAGCCACGTGATCAGTGCATGATATCCACGTGATCAGTGCATGATAGCCACGTGATCAGTGCATGATTAGTCACGTGATCAGTGCATGATCAGTCACGTGATACGTGTGTGATCAGCCACGTGATCAGTGCATGATGAGCCACGTGATCAGTGCATGATCAATTACGTGATCAGTGCATGATCAGTCACGTGACCAGTACATGGTTGCTACGTGATCGTGCATGATCAGCCACGTGATCAGTGCATGATAGCCACGTGATCAGTGCATGATCAGTCACGTGATCAGTGCATGATCATTTACGTGATCAGTGCATGATCAGTCACGTGACCAGTATATGGTAGCTACGTGATCATTCCATGACGAGCCACGTGAGCAGTGCATGATAGCCACGTGATGTGTGCATGATCAGTTACGTGAGCAGAGTATGATCAGCCACGTGATCAGTGCATGAGTGCCACGTGATCAGTGCATGATATGTCACGTGACAGGTGTGTGATCAGCCACGTGAACAGTGCATGTTCAGCCACGTGATCAGTGCATGATAGCCACGTGATCAGTGCATGATCAGTTACGTGAGCAGTGTATGATCAGCCACGTGATCAGTGCATGGTCAGACACGTGAACAGTGTATGATCAGCCACGTGATCAGTGCATGATATCCAAGTGATCAGTGCATGATCATCACGTGATCAGTGTATGATCAGCCACGTGAACAGTGCATGCTCAGTCACGTGATCAGGGCCTGCTGAGCTGCGTGATTACTGTCTGCTCATCTGCTTGACAATTGCCAGCTGAGCTGCACGATTCCTGCCTGTCATCTGCTTGACAATTGCCAGCTGTGCTGCGTAATTCCTGCCTGCTCAGCTGCTTGATTATTGCCAGCTGAGCAGCATGATTCCTCACAGCTGAGTTCCATGATTATTGCCTGCTGACTGTTTGATTCGTGCCTACTCAGCTCTTTGTTTATTGCCTCCAGAGGCACATGATCAGTGTATGATAGCAAACATGATCAGCGCATGATCAGTCACATGATCAGCGCCATTAAGTCACGTGATCACTACATGATAGTCATGTGATCAGTCCATGCTCAGTCACGGTATCAGTGCATGATCAGCCACGTGATCAGTGCATGATCAGCCACGTGATCAGTGCATGATAGCCATGTGATCAGTGCATGATTTATCACGTGATCAGTGCATGATCAGTCACGTGATCAGTGCATGATCAGCCACGTGATCAGTGCATGATCAGTCACCTGATGGGTGTATGATCAGTCACGTGACCAGTACATGGTAGCTACATGATCATTGCATGATCAGCCACGTGAGTAGTGCATGATAGCCACGTGATCAGTGCATGATCAGTCACGTGATCAGTGCATGATCAGTCATGTGATCAGTACATGATCAGGCACGTGATCAGTGCATGATCAGCCACGTGATCAGTGCATGATAGCCACGTGATCAGTGCATGATCAGTCACGTGATCAGTGCATGATCAGACGTGATCAGTGCATGATCAGTCACGTGATCAGTGCATGATCAGCCACGTGATCAGTGCATGATAGCCACGTGATCAGTGCATGATCAGCCAGTGATCAGTGCATGATAGTCACGTGATCAGTGCATGATCAGCCACGTGATCAGTGCATGATAGCCACGTGATCAGTGCATGATCAGTCACGTGATCAGTGCATGATCAGTCACGTGATCAGTGCATGATCAGTCACGTGATCAGTGCATGATCAGCCACGTGATCAGTGCATGATCAGTCACGTGATCAGTGCATGATCAGCCACGTGATCAGTGCATGATCAGTCACGTGATCAGTGCATGATCAGCCACGTGATCAGTGCATGATAGCCACGTGATCAGTGCATGATCAGTCACGTGATCAGTGCATGATATGTCACGTGACAGTGTGTGATCAGCCACGTGATCAGTGCATGTTCAGCCACGTGATCAGTGCATGATAGCCACGTGATCAGTGCATGATCAGTTACGTGAGCAGTGTATGATCAGCCACGTGATCAGTGCATGGTCAGACACGTGAACAGTGTATGATCAGCCACGTGATCAGTGCATGATATCCAAGTGATCAGTGCATGATCAATCACGTGATCAGTGTATGATCAGCCACGTGAACAGTGCATGCTCAGTCACGTGATCAGGGCCTGCTGAGCTGCGTGATTACTGTCTGCTCATCTGCTTGACAATTGCCAGCTGAGCTGCACGATTCCTGCCTGTCATCTGCTTGACAATTGCCAGCTGTGCTGCGTAATTCCTGCCTGCTCAGCTGCTTGATTATTGCCAGCTGAGCAGCATGATTCCTCACACCTGAGTTCCATGATTATTGCCTGCTGACTGTTTGATTCGTGCCTACTCAGCTCTTTGTTTATTGCCTCCAGAGGCACATGATCAGTGTATGATAGCAAACATGATCAGCGCATGATCAGTCACATGATCAGCGCCATTAAGTCACGTGATCACTACATGATAGTCATGTGATCAGTCCATGCTCAGTCACGGTATCAGTGCATGATCAGCCACGTGATCAGTGCATGATCTGTCACATGATTAGTGTATGATCATCCACGTGATCAGTGCATGGGCAGTCATGTGATCAGTGCATGATATAGACGTGATCAGTGCATGATCAGTCTCGTGATCAGTGCATGATAGCCACGTGATCAGTGCATGATCAGTCACCTGATGGGTGTATGATCATTCACGTGACCTGTACATGGTAGCTACATGATCATTGCATGATCAGCCACGTGAGTAGTGCATGATAGCCACGTGATCAGTGCATGATCAGTCACGTGATCAGTGCATGATCAGTCATGTGACCAGTACATGGTAGCTGCGTGATCATGCATGATCAGCCACGTGAGCAGTGCATGATAGCCACGTGATCAGTGCATGATCAGTCACGTGATCAGTGCATGATCAGTCACGTGATCAGTGCATGATCAGCCACGTGATCAGTGCATGATCAGTCACGTGATCAGGGCCTGCTGAGCTGCGTGATTCTGTCTGCTCATCTGCTTGACAATTGCCAGCTGAGCTGCACGATTCCTGCCTGTCATCTGCTTGATCATTGCCACCTGTGCTGCGTAATTCCTGCCTGCTCATCTACTTGATTATTGCCAGCTGAGCAGCATGATTTCTCAGAGGTGAGTTCCATGATTATAGCCTGCTGACTGATTCGTGCCTACTCAGCTCTATGTTCATTGCCTCCAGAGGCACATGATCAGTGTATGACACCAAACATGATCAGTGCATGATCAGTCACATGATCAGTGCATGATAAGCCACGTGATCAGTGCATGATCAGTCACGTGATCAGTGCATGATCAGTCACGTGATCAGTGCATGATAGCCACGTGATCAGTGCATGATCAGCCACGTGATCAGTGCATGATAGCCACGTGATCAGTGCATGATCAGCCACGTGATCAGTGCATGATCAGTCACGTGATCAGTGCATGATCAGCCACGTGATCAGTGCATGATAGCCACGTGATCAGTGCATGATCAGTCACGTGATCAGTGCATGATCAGTCACGTGATCAGTGCATGATCAGCCACGTGATCAGTGCATGATCAGCCACGTGATCAGTGCATGATCAGTTACGTGATCAGTGCATGATCAGTCACGTGATCAGTGCATGATTGCTACGTGATCAGTGCATGATCAGCCACGTGATCAGTGCATGATAGCCACGTGATCAGTGCATGATCAGTCACGTGATCAGTGTGATCAGCCACGTGATCAGTGCATGATCAGCCACGTGATCAGTGCATGATCAGTCACGTGATCAGTGCATGGTTGCTACGTGATCAGTGCATGATCAGCCACGTGATCAGTGCATGATAGCCACGTGATCAGTGCATGATCAGTCACGTGATCAGTGCATGATCAGTCACGTGATCAGTGCATGATCATCACGTGATCAGTGCATGATCAGTCACGTGATCAGTGCATGGTAGCTACGTGATCATTGCATGACAGCCACGTGATCAGTGCATGATAGCCACGTGATCAGTGCATGATCAGTCACGTGATCAGTGCATGATCAGCCACGTGATCAGTGCATGAGTGCCACGTGATCAGTGCATGATAGTCACGTGATCAGTGTGTGATCAGCCACGTGATCAGTGCATGATCAGCCACGTGATCAGTGCATGATAGCCACGTGATCAGTGCATGATCAGTCACGTGATCAGTGTATGATCAGTCACGTGATCAGTACATGTAGCTACGTGATCAGTGCATGATCAGCCACGTGATCAGTGCATGATAGCCACGTGATCAGTGCATGATCAGTCACGTGATCAGTGCATGATCAGTCACGTGATCAGTGCATGGTAGCTGCGTGATCATGCATGATCAGCCACGTGATCAGTGCATGATAGCCACGTGATCAGTGCATGATCAGTCACGTGATCAGTGCATGATCAGTCACGTGATCAGTGCATGATCAGCCACGTGATCAGTGCATGATCAGCCACGTGATCAGTGCATGATCAGCCACGTGATCAGTGCATGATAGCCACGTGATCAGTGCATGATCAGTCACGTGATCAGTGCATGATCAGTCACGTGATCAGTGCATGATCAGCCACGTGATCAGTGCATGATCAGTCACGTGATCATGTGTGATCAGCCACGTGATCAGTGCATGATCAGCCACGTGATCAGTGCATGATCATCACGTGATCAGTGCATGATCAGTCACGTGATCAGTGCATGATCAGCTACGTGATCAGTGCATGATCAGCCACGTGATCAGTGCATGATAGCCACGTGATCAGTGCATGATAGCCACGTGATCAGTGCATGATCAGTCACGTGATCAGTGCATGATCAGCCACGTGATCAGTGCATGATCAGCCACGTGATCAGTGCATGATCAGTCACGTGATCAGTGCATGATCAGCCACGTGATCAGTGCATGATCAGTCACGTGATCAGTGCATGATAGCCACGTGATCAGTGCATGATCAGCCACGTGATCAGTGCATGATAGCCACGTGATCAGTGCATGATCAGTCACGTGATACATGTGTGATCAGCCACGTGATCAGTGCATGATATCCACGTGATCAGTGCATGACAGCCACGTGATCAGTGCATGAGAGCCACGTGATCAGTGCATGATCAGTCACGTGATACATGTGTGATCAGCCACGTGATCAGTGCATGATGAGCCACGTGATCAGTGCAGGATCAATTACGTGATCAGTGCATGATCAGTCACGTGACCAGTACATGGTTGCTACGTGATCGTTGCATGATCAGCCACGTGAGCAGTGCATGATAGCCACGTGATCAGTGCATGATCAGTCACGTGATCAGTACATGATCAGTCACGTGAACAGTGCATGATCATTTACGTGATCTGTGCATGATCAGTCACGTGACCAGTATATGGTAGCTACGTGATCATTCCATGACGAGCCACGTGAGCAGTGCATGATAGCCACGTGATGTGTGCATGAGTTACGTGAGCAGAGTATGATCAGCCACGTGATCAGTGCATGAGTGCCACGTGATCAGTGCATGATATGTCACGTGACAGGTGTGTGATCAGCCACGTGAACAGTGCATGTTCAGCCACGTGATCAGTGCATGATAGCCACGTGATCAGTGCATGATCAGTTACGTGAGCAGTGTATGATCAGCCACGTGATCAGTGCATGGTCAGACACGTGAACAGTGTATGATCAGCCACGTGATCAGTGCATGATATCCAAGTGATCAGTGCATGATCATCACGTGATCAGTGTATGATCAGCCACGTGAACAGTGCATGCTCAGTCACGTGATCAGGGCCTGCTGAGCTGCGTGATTACTGTCTGCTCATCTGCTTGACAATTGCCAGCTGAGCTGCACGATTCCTGCCTGTCATCTGCTTGACAATTGCCAGCTGTGCTGCGTAATTCCTGCCTGCTCAGCTGCTTGATTATTGCCAGCTGAGCAGCATGATTCCTCACAGCTGAGTTCCATGATTATTGCCTGCTGACTGTTTGATTCGTGCCTACTCAGCTCTTTGTTTATTGCCTCCAGAGGCACATGATCAGTGTATGATAGCAAACATGATCAGCGCATGATCAGTCACATGATCAGCGCCATTAAGTCACGTGATCACTACATGATAGTCATGTGATCAGTCCATGCTCAGTCACGGTATCAGTGCATGATCAGTCACGTGATCAGTGCATGATCATCCACGTGATCAGTGCATGGGCAGTCATGTGATCAGTGCATGATATAGACGTGATCAGTGCATGATCAGTCTCGTGATCAGTGCATGATCAGCCACGTGATCAGTGCATGATCAGTCACGTGATCAGTGCATGATCAGTCACGTGATCAGTGCATGATCAGTCACGTGACCAGTACATGATAGCTACGTGATCATGCATGATCAGCCACGTGATCAGTGCATGATAGCCACGTGATCAGTGCATGATCAGTCACGTGATCAGTGCATGATCAGTCACGTGATCAGTGCATGATCAGCCACGTGATCAGTGCATGATCAGCCACGTGATCAGTGCATGATCAGTCACGTGATCAGTGCATGATCAGCCACGTGATCAGTGCATGATCAGTCACGTGATCAGTGCATGATCAGCCACGTGATCAGTGCATGATCAGTCACGTGATCAGTGCATGATAGACGTGATCAGTGCATGATCAGTCACGTGATCAGTGCATGATAGCCACGTGATCAGTGCATGATCAGTCACGTGATCAGTGCATGATCAGTCACGTGACCAGTACATGGTAGCTACGTGATCATTGCATGATCAGCCACGTGATCAGTGCATGATAGCCACGTGATCAGTGCATGATCAGTCACGTGATCAGTGCATGATCAGTCACGTGATCAGTGCATGATAGCTGCGTGATCATGCATGATCAGCCACGTGATCAGTGCATGATAGCCACGTGATCAGTGCATGATCAGTCACGTGATCAGTGCATGATCAGTCACGTGATCAGTGCATGATCAGCCACGTGATCAGTGCATGATCAGCCACGTGATCAGTGCATGATCAGCCACGTGATCAGTGCATGATAGCCACGTGATCAGTGCATGATCAGTCACGTGATCAGTGCATGATCAGTCACGTGATCAGTGCATGATCAGCCACGTGATCAGTGCATGATCAGCCACGTGATCAGTGCATGATCAATTACGTGATCAGTGCATGATCAGTCACGTGACCAGTGCATGGTAGCTACGTGATCATTGCATGATCAGCCACGTGATCAGTGCATGATAGCCACGTGATCAGTGCATGATAGCCACGTGATCAGTGCATGATCAGTCACGTGATCGTGTGTGATCAGCCACGTGATCAGTGCATGATATCCACGTGATCAGTGCATGATCAGCCACGTGATCAGTGCATGATAGCCACGTGATCAGTGCATGATCAGTCACGTGATCATGTGTGATCAGCCACGTGATCAGTGCATGATCAGCCACGTGATCAGTGCATGATCAATTACGTGATCAGTGCATGATCAGTCACGTGATCAGTACATGGTAGCTACGTGATCAGTGCATGATCAGCCACGTGATCAGTGCATGATAGCCACGTGATCAGTGCATGATCAGTCACGTGATCAGTGCATGATCAGTCACGTGATCAGTGCATGATCAGTCACGTGATCAGTGCATGGTAGCTGCGTGATCATGCATGATCAGCCACGTGATCAGTGCATGATAGCCACGTGATCAGTGCATGATCAGTCACGTGATCAGTGCATGATCAGTCACGTGATCAGTGCATGATCAGCCACGTGATCAGTGCATGATCAGTCACGTGATCAGTGCATGATCAGCCACGTGATCAGTGCATGATAGCCACGTGATCAGTGCATGATCAGTCACGTGATCAGTGCATGATCAGCCACGTGATCAGTGCATGATCAGTCACGTGATCAGTGCATGATCAGCCACGTGATCAGTGCATGATAGCCACGTGATCAGTGCATGATCAGTCACGTGATCAGTGCATGATCAGTCACGTGATCAGTGCATGATCAGCCACGTGATCAGTGCATGATCAGCCACGTGATCAGTGCATGATCAGTTACGTGATCAGTGCATGATCAGTCACGTGATCAGTGCATGGTAGCTACGTGATCAGTGCATGATCAGCCACGTGATCAGTGCATGATAGCCACGTGATCAGTGCATGATCAGTCACGTGATCAGTGCATGATCAGCCACGTGATCAGTGCATGATAGCCACGTGATCAGTGCATGATCAGCCACGTGATCAGTGCATGATCAGCCACGTGATCAGTGCATGATCAGTCACGTGATCAGTGCATGATCAGCCACGTGATCAGTGCATGATCAGCCACGTGATCAGTGCATGATCAGTCACGTGATCAGGGCCTGCTGAGCTGCGTGATTACTGTCTGCTCATCTGCTTGACAATTGCCAGCTGAGCTGCACGATTCCTGCCTGTCATCTGCTTGACAATTGCCAGCTGTGCTGCGTAATTCCTGCCTGCTCAGCTACTTGATTATTGCCAGCTGAGCAGCATGATTTCTCAGAGCTGAGTTCCATGATTATAGCCTGCTGACTGATTCGTGCCTACTCAGCTCTTTGTTCATTGCCTCCAGAGGCACATGATCAGTGTATGACACCAAACATGATCAGCACATGATCAGTCACATGATCAGTGCATGATAAGCCACGTGATCAGTGCATGATCAGTCATGTGATCAGTGCATGATCAGTCATGTGATCAGTGCATGGTAGCTGCGTGATCAGTGCATGATCAGCCACGTGATCAGTGCATGATAGCCACGTGATCAGTGCATGATCAGCCACGTGATCAGTGCATGATCAGTCACGTGATCAGTGCATGATCAGCCACGTGATCAGTGCATGATCAGCCACGTGATCAGTGCATGATCAGTCACGTGATCAGTGCATGATCAGTCACGTGATCAGTGCATGATCAGCCACGTGATCAGTGCATGATCAGCCACGTGATCAGTGCATGATCAGTCACGTGATCAGTGCATGATCAGTCACGTGATCAGTGCATGGTAGCTACGTGATCAGTGCATGATCAGCCACGTGATCAGTGCATGATAGCCACGTGATCAGTGCATGATCAGCCACGTGATCAGTGCATGATCAGCCACGTGATCAGTGCATGATCAGTCACGTGATCAGTGCATGATCAGCCACGTGATCAGTGCATGATCAGCACGTGATCAGTGCATGATCAGCCACGTGATCAGTGCATGATCAGTCACGTGATCAGTGCATGATCAGTCACGTGATCAGTGTATGATCAGCCACGTGAACAGTGCATGCTCAGTCACGTGATCAGGGCCTGCTGAGCTGCGTGATTACTGTCTGCTCATCTGCTTGACAATTGCCAGCTGAGCTGCACGATTCCTGCCTGTCATCTGCTTGACAATTGCCACCTGTGCTGCGTAATTCCTGCCTGCTCAGCTGCTTGATTATTGCCAGCTGAGCAGCATGATTTCTCACAGCTGAGTTCCATGATTATAGCCTGCTGACTGATTCGTGCCTACTCAGCTCTTTGTTCATTGCCTCCAGAGGCACATGATCAGTGTATGACACCAAACATGATCAGCACATGATCAGTCACATGATCAGTGCATGATAAGCCCGTGATCAGTGCATGATCAATTACGTGATCAGTGCATGATCAGTCACGTGATCAGTGCATGATAGCTTCGTGATCAGTGCATGATCAGCCACGTGATCAGTGCATGATAGCCACGTGATCAGTGCATGATCAGCCACGTGATCAGTGCATGATAGCCACGTGATCAGTGCATGATCAGTCACGTGATCATGTGTGATCAGCCACGTGATCAGTGCATGATCAGCCACGTGATCAGTGCATGATCAATTACGTGATCAGTGCATGATCAGTCACGTGACCAGTACATGGTAGCTACGTGATCATTGCATGATCAGCCACGTGAGCAGTGCATGATAGCCACGTGATCAGTGCATGATCAGTCACGTGATCAGTGCATGATCAGTCACGTGATCAGTGCATGATCATTTACGTGATCAGTGCATGATCAGTCACGTGATCAGTATATGGTAGCTACGTGATCATTGCATGACAGCCACGTGATCAGTGCATGATAGCCACGTGATCAGTGCATGATCAGTTACGTGATCAGTGTATGATCAGCCACGTGATCAGTGCATGAGTGCCACGTGATCAGTGCATGATAGTCACGTGATCAGTGCATGATCAGCCACGTGATCAGTGCATGATCAGCCACGTGATCAGTGCATGATAGCCACGTGATCAGTGCATGATCAGTCACGTGATCAGTGCATGATCAGCCACGTGATCAGTGCATGATCAGACACGTGATCAGTGCATGATCAGCCACGTGATCAGTGCATGATATCCACGTGATCAGTGCATGATCATCACGTGATCAGTGCATGATCAGCCACGTGATCAGTGCATGATCAGTCACGTGATCAGTGCATGATCAGCCACGTGATCAGTGCATGATCAGCCACGTGATCAGTGCATGATCAATTACGTGATCAGTGCATGATCAGTCACGTGACCAGTACATGGTAGCTACGTGATCATTGCATGATCAGCCACGTGAGCAGTGCATGATAGCCACGTGATCAGTGCATGATCAGTCACGTGATCAGTGTATGATCAGCCACGTGATCAGTGCATGATCAGTCACGTGATCAGTGCATGATAGACGTGATCAGTGCATGATCAGTCACGTGATCAGTGCATGATCAGCCACGTGATCAGTGCATGATCAGCCACGTGATCAGTGCATGACAGTTACGTGATCAGTGCATGATCAGTCACGTGATCAGTGCATGATAGCCACGTGATCAGTGCATGATCAGTCACGTGATCAGTGTGTGATCAGCCACGTGAACAGTGCATGCTCAGTCACGTGATCAGGGCCTGCTGAGCTGCGTGATTACTGTCTGCTCATCTGCTTGACAATTGCCAGCTGAGCTGCACGATTCCTGCCTGTCATCTGCTTGACAATTGCCATCTGTGCTGCATAATTCCTGCCTGCTCATCTGCTTGATTATTGCCAGCTGAGCAGCATGATTTCTCAGAGCTGAGTTCCATGATTATTGCCTACTGATTCCTGCCTACTCAGCTCTTTGTTCATTGCCTCCAGAGGCACATGATCAGTGTATGACAGCAAACATGATCAGTGCATGATCAGTCACATGATCAGTGCATGATAAGCCACGTGATCAGTGCATGATCAGTCACGTGATCAGTGCATGATCAGTCACGTGATCAGTGCATGTAGCTGCGTGATCAGTGCATGATCAGCCACGTGATCAGTGCATGATCAGCCACGTGATCAGTGCATGATATCACGTGATCAGTGCATGATATCCACGTGATCAGTGCATGATCAGTCACGTGATCAGTGCATGATCAGCCACGTGATCAGTGCATGATAGCCACGTGATCAGTGCATGATAGCCACGTGATCAGTGCATGATCAGTCACGTGATCAGTGCATGATCAGTCACGTGATCAGTGTGTGATCAGCCACGTGATCAGTGCATGATCAGCCACGTGATCAGTGCATGATCAATTACGTGATCAGTGCATGATCAGTCACGTGACCAGTACATGGTTGCTACGTGATCAGTGCATGATCAGCCACGTGATCAGTGCATGATAGCCACGTGATCAGTGCATGATCAGTCACGTGATCAGTGCATGATCAGTCACGTGATCAGTGCATGATCAGTCACGTGATCAGTATATGGTAGCGTGATCATTGCATGACAGCCAGTGATCAGTGCATGATAGCCACGTGATCAGTGCATGATCAGTCACGTGATCAGTGTATGATCAGCCACGTGATCAGTGCATGAGTCCACGTGATCAGTGCATGATAGTCACGTGATCAGTGCATGATCAGCCACGTGATCAGTGCATGATCAGCCACGTGATCAGTGCATGATAGCCACGTGATCAGTGCATGATCAGTCACGTGATCAGTGCATGATCAGCCACGTGATCAGTGCATGATCAGTCACGTGATCAGTGCATGATCAGCCACGTGATCAGTGCATGATAGCCACGTGATCAGTGCATGATCATCACGTGATCAGTGCATGATCAGCCACGTGATCAGTGCATGATCAGTCACGTGATCAGTGCATGATCAGACGTGATCAGTGCATGATCAGTCACGTGATCAGTGCATGATCAGCCACGTGATCAGTGCATGATAGCCACGTGATCAGTGCATGATAGCCAGTGATCAGTGCATGATAGTCACGTGATCAGTGCATGATCAGCCACGTGATCAGTGCATGATAGCCACTGATCAGTGCATGATCAGTCACGTGATCAGTGCATGATCAGTCACGTGATCAGTGCATGATCAGCCACGTGATCAGTGCATGATAGCCACGTGATCAGTGCATGATCAGTCACGTGATCAGTGCATGATCAGCCACGTGATCAGTGCATGATCAGCCACGTGATCAGTGCATGATCAGCCACGTGATCAGTGCATGATCAGTCACGTGATCAGTGCATGATCAGTCACGTGAACAGTGCATGATCATTTACGTGATCTGTGCATGATCAGTCACGTGACCAGTATATGGTAGCTACGTGATCATTCCATGACGAGCCACGTGAGCAGTGCATGATAGCCACGTGATGTGTGCATGATCAGTTACGTGAGCAGAGTATGATCAGCCACGTGATCAGTGCATGAGTGCCACGTGATCAGTGCATGATATGTCACGTGACAGGTGTGTGATCAGCCACGTGAACAGTGCATGTTCAGCCACGTGATCAGTGCATGATAGCCACGTGATCAGTGCATGATCAGTTACGTGAGCAGTGTATGATCAGCCACGTGATCAGTGCATGGTCAGACACGTGAACAGTGTATGATCAGCCACGTGATCAGTGCATGATATCCAAGTGATCAGTGCATGATCATCACGTGATCAGTGTATGATCAGCCACGTGAACAGTGCATGCTCAGTCACGTGATCAGGGCCTGCTGAGCTGCGTGATTACTGTCTGCTCATCTGCTTGACAATTGCCAGCTGAGCTGCACGATTCCTGCCTGTCATCTGCTTGACAATTGCCAGCTGTGCTGCGTAATTCCTGCCTGCTCAGCTGCTTGATTATTGCCAGCTGAGCAGCATGATTCCTCACACCTGAGTTCCATGATTATTGCCTGCTGACTGTTTGATTCGTGCCTACTCAGCTCTTTGTTTATTGCCTCCAGAGGCACATGATCAGTGTATGATAGCAAACATGATCAGCGCATGATCAGTCACATGATCAGCGCCATTAAGTCACGTGATCACTACATGATAGTCATGTGATCAGTCCATGCTCAGTCACGGTATCAGTGCATGATCAGCCACGTGATCAGTGCATGATCAGCCAGGTGATCAGTTCATGATAGCCATGTGATCAGTGCATGATTTATCACGTGATCAGTGCATGATCAGTCACGTGATCAGTGCATGATCAGCCACGTGATCAGTGCATGATCAGTCACCTGATGGGTGTATGATCAGTCACGTGACCAGTACATGGTAGCTACATGATCATTGCATGATCAGCCACGTGAGTAGTGCATGATAGCCACGTGATCAGTGCATGATCAGTCACGTGATCAGTGCATGATCAGTCATGTGATCAGTACATGATCAGGCACGTGATCAGTGCATGATCAGCCACGTGATCAGTGCATGATAGCCACGTGATCAGTGCATGATCAGTCACGTGATCAGTGCATGATCAGTCACGTGATCAGTGCATGATCAGCCACGTGATCAGTGCATGATCAGCCACGTGATCAGTGCATGATCAATTACGTGATCAGTGCATGATCAGTCACGTGACCAGTGCATGGTAGCTACGTGATCAGTGCATGATCAGCCACGTGATCAGTGCATGATAGCCACGTGATCAGTGCATGATCAGTCACGTGATCAGTGCATGATCAGCCACGTGATCAGTGCATGATCAGTCACGTGATCAGTGCATGATAGACGTGATCAGTGCATGATCAGCCACGTGATCAGTGCATGATAGCCACGTGATCAGTGCATGACAGTTACGTGATCAGTGCATGATCAGTCACGTGATCAGTGCATGATAGCCACGTGATCAGTGCATGATCAGTCACGTGATCAGTGTGTGATCAGCCACGTGAACAGTGCATGCTCAGTCACGTGATCAGGGCCTGCTGAGCTGCGTGATTACTGTCTGCTCATCTGCTTGACAATTGCCAGCTGAGCTGCACGATTCCTGCCTGTCATCTGCTTGACAATTGCCAGCTGTGCTGCATAATTCCTGCCTGCTCATCTGCTTGATTATTGCCAGCTGAGCAGCATGATTTCTCAGAGCTGAGTTCCATGATTATTGCCTACTGACTTTCCTGCCTACTCAGCTCTTTGTTCATTGCCTCCAGAGGCACATGATCAGTGTATGACAGCAAACATGATCAGCACATGATCAGTCACATGATCAGTGCATGATAAGCCACGTGATCAGTGCATGATCAGTCACGTGATCAGTGCATGATCAGTCATGTGATCAGTGCATGTAGCTGCGTGATCAGTGCATGATCAGCCACGTGATCAGTGCATGATCAGCCACGTGATCAGTGCATGATCAGCCACGTGATCAGTGCATGATAGCCACGTGATCAGTGCATGATCAGTCACGTGATCAGTGCATGATCAGCCACGTGATCAGTGCATGATCAGTCACGTGATCAGTGCATGATCAGCCACGTGATCAGTGCATGATAGCCACGTGATCAGTGCATGATCATCACGTGATCAGTGCATGATCAGCCACGTGATCAGTGCATGATCAGTCACGTGATCAGTGCATGATCAGACGTGATCAGTGCATGATCAGTCACGTGATCAGTGCATGATCAGCCACGTGATCAGTGCATGATAGCCACGTGATCAGTGCATGATAGCCAGTGATCAGTGCATGATAGTCACGTGATCAGTGCATGATCAGCCACGTGATCAGTGCATGATAGCCACGTGATCAGTGCATGATCAGTCACGTGATCAGTGCATGATCAGTCACGTGATCAGTGCATGATCAGTCACGTGATCAGTGCATGATCAGCCACGTGATCAGTGCATGATCAGTCACGTGATCAGTGCATGATCAGCCACGTGATCAGTGCATGATCAGTCACGTGATCAGTGCATGATCAGCCACGTGATCAGTGCATGATAGCCACGTGATCAGTGCATGATCAGTCACGTGATCAGTGCATGATATGTCACGTGACAGGTGTGTGATCAGCCACGTGAACAGTGCATGTTCAGCCACGTGATCAGTGCATGATAGCCACGTGATCAGTGCATGATCAGTTACGTGAGCAGTGTATGATCAGCCACGTGATCAGTGCATGGTCAGACACGTGAACAGTGTATGATCAGCCACGTGATCAGTGCATGATATCCAAGTGATCAGTGCATGATCAATCACGTGATCAGTGTATGATCAGCCACGTGAACAGTGCATGCTCAGTCACGTGATCAGGGCCTGCTGAGCTGCGTGATTACTGTCTGCTCATCTGCTTGACAATTGCCAGCTGAGCTGCACGATTCCTGCCTGTCATCTGCTTGACAATTGCCAGCTGTGCTGCGTAATTCCTGCCTGCTCAGCTGCTTGATTATTGCCAGCTGAGCAGCATGATTCCTCACACCTGAGTTCCATGATTATTGCCTGCTGACTGTTTGATTCGTGCCTACTCAGCTCTTTGTTTATTGCCTCCAGAGGCACATGATCAGTGTATGATAGCAAACATGATCAGCGCATGATCAGTCACATGATCAGCGCCATTAAGTCACGTGATCACTACATGATAGTCATGTGATCAGTCCATGCTCAGTCACGGTATCAGTGCATGATCAGCCACGTGATCAGTGCATGATCTGTCACATGATTAGTGTATGATCATCCACGTGATCAGTGCATGGGCAGTCATGTGATCAGTGCATGATATAGACGTGATCAGTGCATGATCAGTCTCGTGATCAGTGCATGATAGCCACGTGATCAGTGCATGATCAGTCACCTGATGGGTGTATGATCATTCACGTGACCTGTACATGGTAGCTACATGATCATTGCATGATCAGCCACGTGAGTAGTGCATGATAGCCACGTGATCACTGCATGATCAGTCACGTGATCAGTGCATGATCAGTCATGTGACCAGTACATGGTAGCTGCGTGATCATGCATGATCAGCCACGTGAGCAGTGCATGATAGCCACGTGATCAGTGCATGATCAGCCACGTGATCAGTGCATGATCAGTCACGTGATCAGTGCATGATCAGTCACGTGATCAGTGCATGATCAGCCACGTGATCAGTGCATGATAGCCACGTGATCAGTGCATGATCAGTCACGTGATCAGTGCATGATCAGTCACGTGATCGTGTGTGATCAGCCACGTGATCAGTGCATGATCAGCCACGTGATCAGTGCATGATCAATTACGTGATCAGTGCATGATCAGTCACGTGACCAGTACATGGTTGCTACGTGATCATTGCATGATCAGCCACGTGATCAGTGCATGATAGCCACGTGATCAGTGCATGATAGCCACGTGATCAGTGCATGATAGCCACGTGATCAGTGCATGATCAGTCACGTGATCATGTGTGATCAGCCACGTGATCAGTGCATGATCAGCCACGTGATCAGTGCATGATCAGTCACGTGACCAGTACATGGTTGCTACGTGATCATTGCATGATCAGCCACGTGAGCAGAGCATGATAGCCACGTGATCAGTGCATGATCAGTCACGTGATCAGTGCATGATCAGTCACGTGAACAGTGCATGATCATTTACGTGATCAGTGCATGATCAGTCACGTGACCAGTATATGGTAGCTACGTGATCATTCCATGACAGCCACGTGAGCAGTGCATGATAGCCACGTGATGTGTGCATGATCAGTTACGTGAGCAGAGTATGATCAGCCACGTGATCAGTGCATGAGTGCCACGTGATCAGTGCATGATATGTCACGTGACAGGTGTGTGATCAGCCACGTGAACAGTGCATGTTCAGCCACGTGATCAGTGCATGATAGCCACGTGATCAGTGCATGATCAGTTACGTGAGCAGTGTATGATCAGCCACGTGATCAGTGCATGATATCCAAGTGATCAGTGCATGATCATCACGTGATCAGTGTATGATCAGCCACGTGAACAGTGCATGCTCAGTCACGTGATCAGGGCCTGCTGAGCTGCGTGATTACTGTCTGCTCATCTGCTTGACAATTGCCAGCTGAGCTGCATGATTCCTGCCTGTCATCTGCTTGACAATTGCCAGCTGTGCTGCGTAATTCCTGCCTGCTCAGCTGCTTGATTATTGCCAGCTGAGCAGCATGATTCCTCACACCTGAGTTCCATGATTATTGCCTGCTGACTGTTTGATTCGTGCCTACTCAGCTCTTTGTTTATTGCCTCCAGAGGCACATGATCAGTGTATGATAGCAAACATGATCAGCGCATGATCAGTCACATGATCAGCGCCATTAAGTCACGTGATCACTACATGATAGTCATGTGATCAGTCCATGCTCAGTCACGGTATCAGTGCATGATCAGCCACGTGATCAGTGCATGATCAGCCACGTGATCAGTTCATGATAGCTATGTGATCAGTGCATGATTTATCACGTGATCAGTGCATGATCAGTCACGTGATCAGTGCATGATCAGCCACGTGATCAGTGCATGATCAGTCACCTGATGGGTGTATGATCAGTCACGTGACCAGTACATGGTAGCTACATGATCATTGCATGATCAGCCACGTGAGTAGTGCATGATAGCCACGTGATCAGTGCATGATCAGTCACGTGATCAGTGCATGATCAGTCATGTGATCAGTGCATGATCAGGCACGTGATCAGTGCATGATCAGCCACGTGATCAGTGCATGATAGCCACGTGATCAGTGCATGATCAGTCACGTGATCAGTGCATGATCAGTCACGTGATCAGTGCATGATCAGCCACGTGATCAGTGCATGATCAGCCACGTGATCAGTGCATGATCAATTACGTGATCAGTGCATGATCAGTCACGTGACCAGTGCATGGTAGCTACGTGATCATTGCATGATCAGCCACGTGATCAGTGCATGATAGCCACGTGATCAGTGCATGATCAGTCACGTGATCAGTGCATGATCATCCACGTGATCAGTGCATGATCAGTCATGTGATCAGTGCATGTTATAGACGTGATCAGTGCATGATCAGTCACGTGATCAGTGCATGATCAGCCACGTGATCAGTGCATGATCAGCCACGTGATCAGTGCATGACAACGTGATCAGTGCATGATCAGCCACGTGATCAGTGCATGATAGCCACGTGATCAGTGCATGATCAGTCACGTGATCAGTGTGTGATCAGCCACGTGAACAGTGCATGCTCAGTCACGTGATCAGGGCCTGCTGAGCTGCGTGATTACTGTCTGCTCATCTGCTTGACAATTGCCAGCTGAGCTGCACGATTCCTGCCTGTCATCTGCTTGACAATTGCCAGCTGTGCTGCGTAATTCCTGCCTGCTCAGCTGCTTGATTATTGCCAGCTGAGCAGCATGATTTCTCACAGCTGAGTTCCATGATTATTGCCTGACTGATTCGTGCCTACTCAGCTCTTTGTTCATTGCCTCCAGAGGCACATGATCAGTGTATGACAGCAAACATGATCAGCACATGATCAGTCACATGATCAGTGCATGATAAGCCACGTGATCAGTGCATGATCAGTCACGTGATCAGTGCATGATCAGTCACGTGATCAGTGCATGTAGCTGCGTGATCAGTGCATGATCAGCCACGTGATCAGTGCATGATCAGCCACGTGATCAGTGCATGATCAGCCACGTGATCAGTGCATGATAGCCACGTGATCAGTGCATGATCAGTCACGTGATCAGTGCATGATCAGCCACGTGATCAGTGCATGATCAGTCACGTGATCAGTGCATGATCAGCCACGTGATCAGTGCATGATAGCCACGTGATCAGTGCATGATCATCACGTGATCAGTGCATGATCAGCCACGTGATCAGTGCATGATCAGTCACGTGATCAGTGCATGATCAGACGTGATCAGTGCATGATCAGTCACGTGATCAGTGCATGATCAGCCACGTGATCAGTGCATGATAGCCACGTGATCAGTGCATGATAGCCAGTGATCAGTGCATGATAGTCACGTGATCAGTGCATGATCAGCCACGTGATCAGTGCATGATAGCCACTGATCAGTGCATGATCAGTCACGTGATCAGTGCATGATCAGTCACGTGATCAGTGCATGATCAGTCACGTGATCAGTGCATGATCAGCCACGTGATCAGTGCATGATCAGTCACGTGATCAGTGCATGATCAGCCACGTGATCAGTGCATGATCAGCACGTGATCAGTGCATGATCAGCCACGTGATCAGTGCATGATAGCCACGTGATCAGTGCATGATCAGTCACGTGATCAGTGCATGATATGTCACGTGACAGGTGTGTGATCAGCCACGTGAACAGTGCATGATCAGCCACGTGATCAGTGCATGATAGCCACGTGATCAGTGCATGATCAGTTACGTGAGCAGTGTATGATCAGCCACGTGATCAGTGCATGGTCAGACACGTGAACAGTGTATGATCAGCCACGTGATCAGTGCATGATATCCAAGTGATCAGTGCATGATCAATCACGTGATCAGTGTATGATCAGCCACGTGAACAGTGCATGCTCAGTCACGTGATCAGGGCCTGCTGAGCTGCGTGATTACTGTCTGCTCATCTGCTTGACAATTGCCAGCTGAGCTGCACGATTCCTGCCTGTCATCTGCTTGACAATTGCCAGCTGTGCTGCGTAATTCCTGCCTGCTCAGCTGCTTGATTATTGCCAGCTGAGCAGCATGATTCCTCACACCTGAGTTCCATGATTATTGCCTGCTGACTGTTTGATTCGTGCCTACTCAGCTCTTTGTTTATTGCCTCCAGAGGCACATGATCAGTGTATGATAGCAAACATGATCAGCGCATGATCAGTCACATGATCAGCGCCATTAAGTCACGTGATCACTACATGATAGTCATGTGATCAGTCCATGCTCAGTCACGGTATCAGTGCATGATCAGCCACGTGATCAGTGCATGATCTGTCACATGATTAGTGTATGATCATCCACGTGATCAGTGCATGGGCAGTCATGTGATCAGTGCATGATATAGACGTGATCAGTGCATGATCAGTCTCGTGATCAGTGCATGATAGCCACGTGATCAGTGCATGATCAGTCACCTGATGGGTGTATGATCATTCACGTGACCTGTACATGGTAGCTACATGATCATTGCATGATCAGCCACGTGAGTAGTGCATGATAGCCACGTGATCACTGCATGATCAGTCACGTGATCAGTGCATGATCAGTCATGTGACCAGTACATGGTAGCTGCGTGATCATGCATGATCAGCCACGTGAGCAGTGCATGATAGCCACGTGATCAGTGCATGATCAGCCACGTGATCAGTGCATGATCAGTCACGTGATCAGTGCATGATCAGTCACGTGATCGTATGTGATCAGCCACGTGATCAGTGCATGATAGCCACGTGATCAGTGCATGATCAGTCACGTGATCAGTGCATGATCAGTCACGTGATAGTGTGTGATCAGCCACGTGATCAGTGCATGATCAGCCACGTGATCAGTGCATGATCAATTACGTGATCAGTGCATGATCAGTCACGTGACCAGTACATGGTTGCTACGTGATCATTGCATGATCAGCCACGTGATCAGTGCATGATAGCCACGTGATCAGTGCATGATCAGCCACGTGATCAGTGCATGATCAGCCACGTGATCAGTGCATGATCAGTCACGTGATCATGTGTGATCAGCCACGTGATCAGTGCATGATCAGCCACGTGATCAGTGCATGATCAGTCACGTGATCAGTGCATGATTGCTACGTGATCAGTGCATGATCAGCCACGTGATCAGTGCATGATAGCCACGTGATCAGTGCATGATCAGTCACGTGATCAGTGCATGATCAGTCACGTGATCAGTGCATGATCAGCCACGTGATCAGTGCATGATCAGCACGTGATCAGTGTATGATCAGCCACGTGATCAGTGCATGATCAGTCACGTGATCAGTGCATGATCAGTCACGTGATCAGTGTATGATCAGCCACGTGAACAGTGCATGCTCAGTCACGTGATCAGGGCCTGCTGAGCTGCGTGATTACTGTCTGCTCATCTGCTTGACAATTGCCAGCTGAGCTGCACGATTCCTGCCTGTCATCTGCTTGACAATTGCCAGCTGTGCTGCGTAATTCCTGCCTGCTCAGCTGCTTGATTATTGCCAGCTGAGCAGCATGATTTCTCACAGCTGAGTTCCATGATTATTGCCTGCTGACTGATTCCTGCCTACTCAGCTCTTTGTTCATTGCCTCCAGAGGCACATGATCAGTGTATGATAGCAAACATGATCAGCACATGATCAGTCACATGATCAGTGCATGATAAGCCACGTGATCAGTGCATGATCAGTCACGTGATCAGTGCATGATCAGTCATGTGACCAGTACATGGTAGCTGCGTGATCAGTGCATGATCAGCCACGTGATCAGTGCATGATAGCCACGTGATCAGTGCATGATCAGTCACGTGATCAGTGCATGATCAGTCACGTGATCAGTGCATGATCAGTCACGTGATCAGTGCATGATAGCTACGTGATCAGTGCATGATCAGCCACGTGATCAGTGCATGATAGCCACGTGATCAGTGCATGATAGCCACGTGATCAGTGCATGATCAGTCACGTGATAGTGTGTGATCAGCCACGTGATCAGTGCATGATAGCCACGTGATCAGTGCATGATAGCCACGTGATCAGTGCATGATATTCACGTGATCAGTGCATGATCAGTCACGTGATCGTGTGTGATCAGCCACGTGATCAGTGCATGATCAGCCACGTGATCAGTGCATGATCAATTACGTGATCAGTGCATGATCAGTCACGTGATCAGTACATGGTAGCTACGTGATCAGTGCATGATCAGCCACGTGATCAGTGCATGATAGCCACGTGATCAGTGCATGATAGCCACGTGATCAGTGCATGAGAGCCACGTGATCAGTGCATGATCAGTCACGTGATACATGTGTGATCAGCCACGTGATCAGTGCATGATGAGCCACGTGATCAGTGCAGGATCAATTACGTGATCAGTGCATGATCAGTCACGTGACCAGTACATGGTTGCTACGTGATCATTGCATGATCAGCCACGTGAGCAGAGCATGATAGCCACGTGATCAGTGCATGATCAGTCACGTGATCAGTACATGATCAGTCACGTGAACAGTGCATGATCATTTACGTGATCTGTGCATGATCAGTCACGTGACCAGTATATGGTAGCTACGTGATCATTCCATGATGAGCCACGTGAGCAGTGCATGATAGCCACGTGATGTGTGCATGATGAGTTACGTGAGCAGTGTATGATCAGCCACGTGATCAGTGCATGAGTGCCACGTGATCAGTGCATGATATGTCACGTGACAGGTGTGTGATCAGCCACGTGAACAGTGCATGTTCAGCCACGTGATCAGTGCATGATAGCCACGTGATCAGTGCATGATCAGTTACGTGAGCAGTGTATGATCAGCCACGTGATCAGTGCATGGTCAGACACGTGAACAGTGTATGATCAGCCACGTGATCAGTGCATGATATCCAAGTGATCAGTGCATGATCATCACGTGATCAGTGTATGATCAGCCACGTGAACAGTGCATGCTCAGTCACGTGATCAGGGCCTGCTGAGCTGCGTGATTACTGTCTGCTCATCTGCTTGACAATTGCCAGCTGAGCTGCACGATTCCTGCCTGTCATCTGCTTGACAATTGCCAGCTGTGCTGCGTAATTCCTGCCTGCTCAGCTGCTTGATTATTGCCAGCTGAGCAGCATGATTCCTCACAGCTGAGTTCCATGATTATTGCCTGCTGACTGTTTGATTCGTGCCTACTCAGCTCTTTGTTTATTGCCTCCAGAGGCACATGATCAGTGTATGATAGCAAACATGATCAGCGCATGATCAGTCACATGATCAGCGCCATTAAGTCACGTGATCACTACATGATAGTCATGTGATCAGTCCATGCTCAGTCACGGTATCAGTGCATGATCAGCCACGTGATCAGTGCATGATCTGTCACATGATTAGTGTATGATCATCCACGTGATCAGTGCATGGGCAGTCATGTGATCAGTGCATGATATAGACGTGATCAGTGCATGATCAGTCACGTGATGTGTATGATCATTCACGTGACCTGTACATGGTAGCTACATGATCATTGCATGATCAGCCACGTGAGTAGTGCATGATAGCCACGTGATCAGTGCATGATCAGTCACGTGATCAGTGCATGATCAGTCATGTGACCAGTACATGGTAGCTGCGTGATCATGCATGATCAGCCACGTGAGCAGTGCATGATAGCCACGTGATCAGTGCATGATCAGACACGTGATCAGTGCATGATCAGTCACGTGATCAGTGCATGATCAGCCACGTGATCAGTGCATGATCAGGCACGTGATCAGTGTATGATCAGCCACGTGATCAGTGCATGATCAGTCACGTGATCAGTGCATGATCAGTCACGTGATCAGTGTGTGATCAGCCACGTGATCAGTGCATGATCAGTCACGTGATCAGGGCCTGCTGAGCTGCGTGATTACTGTCTGCTCATCTGCTTGACAATTGCCAGCTGAGCTGCACGATTCCTGCCTGTCATCTGCTTGACAATTGCCACCTGTGCTGCGTAATTCCTGCCTGCTCATCTACTTGATTATTGCCAGCTGAGCAGCATGATTTCTCAGAGGTGAGTTCCATGATTATAGCCTGCTGACTGATTCCTGCCTACTCAGCTCTATGTTCATTGCCTCCAGAGGCACATGATCAGTGTGTGACACCAAACATGATCAGCACATGATCAGTCACATGATCAGTGCATGATAAGCCACGTGATCAGTGCATGATCAATTACGTGATCAGTGCATGATCAGTCACGTGACCAGTACATGGTAGCTGCGTGATCATTGCATGATCAGCCACGTGAGCAGTGCATGATAGCCACGTGATCAGTGCATGATCAGTCACGTGATCAGTGCATGATCAGTCACGTGATCAGTGCATGATCAGTCACGTGATCAGTGCATGATCAGTCACGTGATCAGTGCATGATCAGTCACGTGACCAGTGCATGATAGCTACGTGATCAGTGCATGATCAGCCACGTGATCAGTGCATGATAGCCACGTGATCAGTGCATGATAGCCACGTGATCAGTGCATGATCAGTCACGTGATCGTGTGTGATCAGCCACGTGATCAGTGCATGATATCCACGTGATCAGTGCATGATAGCCACGTGATCAGTGCATGATATTCACGTGATCAGTGCATGATCAGTCACGTGATCGTGTGTGATCAGCCACGTGATCAGTGCATGATGAGCCACGTGATCAGTGCATGATCAATTACGTGATCAGTGCATGATCAGTCACGTGACCAGTACATGGTAGCTACGTGATCATTGCATGATCAGCCACGTGATCAGTGCATGATAGCCACGTGATCAGTGCATGATAGCCACGTGATCAGTGCATGAGAGCCACGTGATCAGTGCATGATCAGTCACGTGATACATGTGTGATCAGCCACGTGATCAGTGCATGATGAGCCACGTGATCAGTGCATGATCAATTACGTGATCAGTGCATGATCAGTCACGTGTCCAGTACATGGTTGCTACGTGATCATTGCATGATCAGCCACGTGAGCAGTGCATGATAGCCACGTGATCAGTGCATGATCAGTCACGTGATCAGTACATGATCAGTCACGTGAACAGTGCATGATCATTTATGTGATCTGTGCATGATCAGACACGTGACCAGTATATGGTAGCTACGTGATCATTCCATGATGAGCCACGTGAGCAGTGCATGATAGCCACGTGATGTGTGCTTGATGAGTTACGTGAGCAGTGTATGATCAGCCACGTGATCAGTGCATGAGTGCCACGTGATCAGTGCATGATATGTCACGTGACAGGTGTGTGATCAGCCACGTGAACAGTGCATGTTCAGCCACGTGATCAGTGCATGATAGCCACGTGATCAGTGCATGATCAGTTACGTGAGCAGTGTATGATCAGCCACGTGATCAGTGCATGGTCAGACACATGAACAGTGTATGATCAGCCATGTGATCAGTGCATGATATCCAAGTGATCAGTGCATGATCATCACGTGATCAGTGTATGATCAGCCACGTGAACAGTGCATGCTCAGTCTCGTGATCAGGGCCTGCTGAGCTGCGTGATTACTGTCTGCTCATCTGCTTGACAATTGCCAGCTGAGCTGCACGATTCCTGCCTGTCATCTGCTTGACAATTGCCAGCTGTGCTGCGTAATTCCTGCCTGCTCAGCTGCTTGATTATTGCCAGCTGAGCAGCATGATTCCTCACAGCTGAGTTCCATGATTATTGCCTGCTGACTGTTTGATTCGTGCCTACTCAGCTCTTTGTTTATTGCCTCCAGAGGCACATGATCAGTGTATGATAGCAAACATGATCAGCGCATGATCAGTCACATGATCAGCGCCATTAAGTCACGTGATCACTACATGATAGTCATGTGATCAGTCCATGCTCAGTCACGGTATCAGTGCATGATCAGCCACGTGATCAGTGCATGATCTGTCACATGATTAGTGTATGATCATCCACGTGATCAGTGCATGGGCAGTCATGTGATCAGTGCATGATATAGACGTGATCAGTGCATGATCAGTCACGTGATCAGTGTATGATCATTCACGTGACCTGTACATGGTAGCTACATGATCATTGCATGATCAGCCACGTGAGTAGTGCATGATAGCCACGTGATCAGTGCATGATCAGTCACGTGATCAGTGCATGATCAGTCATGTGACCAGTACATGGTAGCTGCGTGATCATGCATGATCAGCCACGTGATCAGTGCATGATAGCCACGTGATCAGTGCATGATCAGACACGTGATCAGTGCATGATCAGTCACGTGATCAGTGCATGATCAGCCACGTGATCAGTGCATGATCAGCACGTGATCAGTGTATGATCAGCCACGTGATCAGTGCATGATCAGTCACGTGATCAGTGCATGATCAGTCACGTGATCAGTGTGTGATCAGCCACGTGATCAGTGCATGCTCAGTCACGTGATCAGGGCCTGCTGAGCTGCGTGATTACTGTCTGCTCATCTGCTTGACAATTGCCAGCTGAGCTGCACGATTCCTGCCTGTCATCTCCTTGACAATTGCCACCTGTGCTGCGTAATTCCTGCCTGCTCATCTACTTGATTATTGCCAGCTGAGCAGCATGATTTCTCAGAGGTGAGTTCCATGATTATAGCCTGCTGACTGATTCCTGCCTACTCAGCTCTATGTTCATTGCCTCCAGAGGCACATGATCAGTGTATGACACCAAACATGATCAGCACATGATCAGTCACATGATCAGTGCATGATAAGCCACGTGATCAGTGCATGATCAATCACGTGATCAGTGCATGATCAGTCATGTGACCAGTACATGGTAGCTGCGTGATCATTGCATGATCAGCCACGTGATCAGTGCATGATAGCCACGTGATCAGTGCATGATCAGTCACGTGATCAGTGCATGATCAGTCACTGATCAGTGCATGATCAGTCACGTGATCAGTGCATGATCAGTTACGTGATCAGTGCATGATCAGTCACGTGACCAGTGCATGATAGCTACGTGATCAGTGCATGATCAGCCACGTGATCAGTGCATGATAGCCACGTGATCAGTGCATGATAGCCACGTGATCAGTGCATGATCAGTCACGTGATCGTGTGTGATCAGCCACGTGATCAGTGCATGATCCACGTGATCAGTGCATGATAGCCACGTGATCAGTGCATGATATTCACGTGATCAGTGCATGATCAGTCACGTGATCAGTGTGATCAGCCACGTGATCAGTGCATGATCAGCCACGTGATCAGTGCATGATCAATTACGTGATCAGTGCATGATCAGTCACGTGACCAGTGCATGGTAGCTACGTGATCATTGCATGATCAGCCACGTGATCAGTGCATGATAGCCACGTGATCAGTGCATGATAGCCACGTGATCAGTGCATGAGAGCCACGTGATCAGTGCATGATCAGTCACGTGATACATGTGTGATCAGCCACGTGATCAGTGCATGATGAGCCACGTGATCAGTGCAGGATCAATTACGTGATCAGTGCATGATCAGTCACGTGACCAGTACATGGTTGCTACGTGATCATTGCATGATCAGCCACGTGAGCAGTGCATGATAGCCACGTGATCAGTGCATGATCAGTCACGTGATCAGTACATGATCAGTCACGTGAACAGTGCATGATCATTTACGTGATCTGTGCATGATCAGTCACGTGACCAGTATATGGTAGCTACGTGATCATTCCATGATGAGCCACGTGAGCAGTGCATGATAGCCACGTGATGTGTGCATGATGAGTTACGTGAGCAGTGTATGATCAGCCACGTGATCAGTGCATGAGTGCCACGTGATCAGTGCATGATATGTCACGTGACAGGTGTGTGATCAGCCACGTGAACAGTGCATGTTCAGCCACGTGATCAGTGCATGATAGCCACGTGATCAGTGCATGATCAGTTACGTGAGCAGTGTATGATCAGCCACGTGATCAGTGCATGGTCAGACACGTGAACAGTGTATGATCAGCCACGTGATCAGTGCATGATATCCAAGTGATCAGTGCATGATCATCACGTGATCAGTGTATGATCAGCCACGTGAACAGTGCATGCTCAGTCACGTGATCAGGGCCTGCTGAGCTGCGTGATTACTGTCTGCTCATCTGCTTGACAATTGCCAGCTGAGCTGCACGATTCCTGCCTGTCATCTGCTTGACAATTGCCAGCTGTGCTGCGTAATTCCTGCCTGCTCAGCTGCTTGATTATTGCCAGCTGAGCAGCATGATTCCTCACAGCTGAGTTCCATGATTATTGCCTGCTGACTGTTTGATTCGTGCCTACTCAGCTCTTTGTTTATTGCCTCCAGAGGCACATGATCAGTGTATGATAGCAAACATGATCAGCGCATGATCAGTCACATGATCAGCGCCATTAAGTCACGTGATCACTACATGATAGTCATGTGATCAGTCCATGCTCAGTCACGGTATCAGTGCATGATCAGCCACGTGATCAGTGCATGATCTGTCACATGATTAGTGTATGATCATCCACGTGATCAGTGCATGGGCAGTCATGTGATCAGTGCATGATATAGACGTGATCAGTGCATGATCAGTCACGTGATGGGTGTATGATCATTCACGTGACCTGTACATGGTAGCTACATGATCATTGCATGATCAGCCACGTGAGTAGTGCATGATAGCCACGTGATCAGTGCATGATCAGTCACGTGATCAGTGCATGATCAGTCATGTGACCAGTACATGGTAGCTGCGTGATCATGCATGATCAGCCACGTGAGCAGTGCATGATAGCCACGTGATCAGTGCATGATCAGTCACGTGATCAGTGCATGATCAGTCACGTGATCAGTGCATGATCAGCCACGTGATCAGTGCATGATCAGCACGTGATCAGTGTATGATCAGCCACGTGATCAGTGCATGATCAGTCACGTGATCAGTGCATGATCAGTCACGTGATCAGTGTGTGATCAGCCACGTGATCAGTGCATGCTCAGTCACGTGATCAGGGCCTGCTGAGCTGCGTGATTACTGTCTGCTCATCTGCTTGACAATTGCCAGCTGAGCTGCACGATTCCTGCCTGTCATCTCCTTGACAATTGCCACCTGTGCTGCGTAATTCCTGCCTGCTCATCTACTTGATTATTGCCAGCTGAGCAGCATGATTTCTCAGAGGTGAGTTCCATGATTATAGCCTGCTGACTGATTCCTGCCTACTCAGCTCTATGTTCATTGCCTCCAGAGGCACATGATCAGTGTGTGACACCAAACATGATCAGCACATGATCAGTCACATGATCAGTGCATGATAAGCCACGTGATCAGTGCATGATCAATTACGTGATCAGTGCATGATCAGTCATGTGACCAGTACATGGTAGCTGCGTGATCATTGCATGATCAGCCACGTGATCAGTGCATGATAGCCACGTGATCAGTGCATGATCAGTCACGTGATCAGTGCATGATCAGTCACGTGATCAGTGCATGATCAGTCACGTGATCAGTGCATGATCAGTCACGTGATCAGTGCATGATCAGTCACGTGATCAGTGCATGATAGCTACGTGATCAGTGCATGATCAGCCACGTGATCAGTGCATGATAGCCACGTGATCAGTGCATGATAGCCACGTGATCAGTGCATGATCAGTCACGTGATCGTGTGTGATCAGCCACGTGATCAGTGCATGATATCCACGTGATCAGTGCATGATAGCCACGTGATCAGTGCATGATAGTCACGTGATCAGTGCATGATCAGTCACGTGATCAGTGTGATCAGCCACGTGATCAGTGCATGATCAGCCACGTGATCAGTGCATGATCAATTACGTGATCAGTGCATGATCAGTCACGTGATCAGTGCATGATAGCTACGTGATCAGTGCATGATCAGCCACGTGATCAGTGCATGATAGCCACGTGATCAGTGCATGATAGCCACGTGATCAGTGCATGATAGCCACGTGATCAGTGCATGATCAGTCACGTGATACATGTGTGATCAGCCACGTGATCAGTGCATGATGAGCCACGTGATCAGTGCATGATCAATTACGTGATCAGTGCATGATCAGTCACGTGACCAGTACATGGTTGCTACGTGATCATTGCATGATCAGCCACGTGAGCAGTGCATGATAGCCACGTGATCAGTGCATGATCAGTCACGTGATCAGTACATGATCAGTCACGTGAACAGTGCATGATCATTTACGTGATCTGTGCATGATCAGTCACGTGACCAGTATATGGTAGCTACGTGATCATTCCATGATGAGCCACGTGAGCAGTGCATGATAGCCACGTGATGTGTGCATGATGAGTTACGTGAGCAGTGTATGATCAGCCACGTGATCAGTGCATGAGTGCCACGTGATCAGTGCATGATATGTCACGTGACAGGTGTGTGATCAGCCACGTGAACAGTGCATGTTCAGCCACGTGATCAGTGCATGATAGCCACGTGATCAGTGCATGATCAGTTACGTGAGCAGTGTATGATCAGCCACGTGATCAGTGCATGGTCAGACACGTGAACAGTGTATGATCAGCCACGTGATCAGTGCATGATATCCAAGTGATCAGTGCATGATCATCACGTGATCAGTGTATGATCAGCCACGTGAACAGTGCATGCTCAGTCACGTGATCAGGGCCTGCTGAGCTGCGTGATTACTGTCTGCTCATCTGCTTGACAATTGCCAGCTGAGCTGCACGATTCCTGCCTGTCATCTGCTTGACAATTGCCAGCTGTGCTGCGTAATTCCTGCCTGCTCAGCTGCTTGATTATTGCCAGCTGAGCAGCATGATTCCTCACAGCTGAGTTCCATGATTATTGCCTGCTGACTGTTTGATTCGTGCCTACTCAGCTCTTTGTTTATTGCCTCCAGAGGCACATGATCAGTGTATGATAGCAAACATGATCAGCGCATGATCAGTCACATGATCAGCGCCATTAAGTCACGTGATCACTACATGATAGTCATGTGATCAGTCCATGCTCAGTCACGGTATCAGTGCATGATCAGCCACGTGATCAGTGCATGATCTGTCACATGATTAGTGTATGATCATCCACGTGATCAGTGCATGGGCAGTCATGTGATCAGTGCATGATATAGACGTGATCAGTGCATGATCAGTCTCGTGATCAGTGCATGATAGCCACGTGATCAGTGCATGATCAGTCACCTGATGGGTGTATGATCATTCACGTGACCTGTACATGATAGCTACATGATCATTGCATGATCAGCCACGTGAGTAGTGCATGATAGCCACGTGATCAGTGCATGATCAGTCACGTGATCAGTGCATGATCAGTCATGTGACCAGTACATGGTAGCCACGTGATCATGCATGATCAGCCACGTGAGCAGTGCATGATAGCCACGTGATCAGTGCATGATCAGCCACGTGATCAGTGCATGATCAGTCACGTGATCAGTGCATGATCAGCCACGTGATCAGTGCATGATCAGTCACGTGATCAGGGCCTGCTGAGCTGCGTGATTACTGTCTGCTCATCTGCTTGACAATTGCCAGCTGAGCTGCACGATTCCTGCCTGTCATCTGCTTGACAATTGCCACCTGTGCTGCGTAATTCCTGCCTGCTCATCTACTTGATTATTGCCAGCTGAGCAGCATGATTTCTCAGAGTGAGTTCCATGATTATAGCCTGCTGACTGATTCCTGCTACTCAGCTCTATGTTCATTGCCTCCAGAGGCACATGATCAGTGTATGACACCAAACATGATCAGTGCATGATCAGTCACATGATCAGTGCATGATAAGCCACGTGATCAGTGCATGATCAGTTATGTGATCAGTGCATGATCAGTCACGTGATCAGTGCATGATAGCTGCGTGATCAGTGCATGATCAGCCACGTGATCAGTGCATGATAGCCACGTGATCAGTGCATGATCAGCCACGTGATCAGTGCATGATCAGTCACGTGATCAGTGCATGATCAGCCACGTGATCAGTGCATGATAGCCACGTGATCAGTGCATGATCAGTCACGTGATCAGTGCATGATCAGTCACGTGATCAGTGTGATCAGCCACGTGATCAGTGCATGATCAGCCACGTGATCAGTGCATGATCAATTACGTGATCAGTGCATGATCAGTCACGTGATCAGTGCATGGTAGCTACGTGATCAGTGCATGATCAGCCACGTGATCAGTGCATGATAGCCACGTGATCAGTGCATGATAGCCACGTGATCAGTGCATGATCAGTCACGTGATCATGCATGATCAGCCACGTGATCAGTGCATGATCAGCCACGTGATCAGTGCATGATCAGTCACGTGATCAGTGCATGATAGCTACGTGATCAGTGCATGATCAGCCACGTGATCAGTGCATGATAGCCACGTGATCAGTGCATGATCAGTCACGTGATCAGTGCATGATCAGTCACGTGATCAGTGCATGATCAGCCACGTGATCAGTGCATGATCAGTCACGTGATCAGTGCATGATAGCTACGTGATCAGTGCATGATCAGCCACGTGATCAGTGCATGATAGCCACGTGATCAGTGCATGATAGCCACGTGATCAGTGCATGATCAGTCACGTGATCATGTGTGATCAGCCACGTGATCAGTGCATGATCAGCCACGTGATCAGTGCATGATCAGTCACGTGATCAGTACATGGTTGCTACGTGATCAGTGCATGATCAGCCACGTGATCAGTGCATGATAGCCACGTGATCAGTGCATGATCAGTCACGTGATCAGTGCATGATCAGTCACGTGATCAGTGCATGATCATCACGTGATCAGTGCATGATCAGTCACGTGACCAGTATATGGTAGCCACGTGATCATTGCATGACAGCCACGTGATCAGTGCATGATAGCCACGTGATCAGTGCATGATCAGTCACGTGATCAGTGCATGATCAGCCACGTGATCAGTGCATGATGCCACGTGATCAGTGCATGATCAGTTACGTGAGCAGTGTATGATCAGCCACGTGATCAGTGCATGATCAGACACGTGAACAGTGTATGATCAGCCACGTGATCAGTGCATGATATCCAAGTGATCAGTGCATGATCATCACGTGATCAGTGTATGATCAGCCACGTGAACAGTGCATGCTCAGTCACGTGATCAGGGCCTGCTGAGCTGCGTGATTACTGTCTGCTCATCTGCTTGACAATTGCCAGCTGAGCTGCACGATTCCTGCCTGTCATCTGCTTGACAATTGCCAGCTGTGCTGCGTAATTCCTGCCTGCTCAGCTGCTTGATTATTGCCAGCTGAGCAGCATGATTCCTCACAGCTGAGTTCCATGATTATTGCCTGCTGACTGTTTGATTCGTGCCTACTCAGCTCTTTGTTTATTGCCTCCAGAGGCACATGATCAGTGTATGATAGCAAACATGATCAGCGCATGATCAGTCACATGATCAGCGCCATTAAGTCACGTGATCACTACATGATAGTCATGTGATCAGTCCATGCTCAGTCACGGTATCAGTGCATGATCAGCCACGTGATCAGTGCATGATCAGCCACGTGATCAGTGCATGATAGCCATGTGATCAGTGCATGATCATCACGTGATCAGTGCATGATCAGGCACGTGATCAGTGCATGATCAGCCACGTGATCAGTGCATGATCAGTCACCTGATGGGTGTATGATCAGTCACGTGACCAGTACATGGTAGCTACATGATCATTGCATGATCAGCCACGTGAGTAGTGCATGATAGCCACGTGATCAGTGCATGATCAGTCACGTGATCAGTGCATGATCAGTCATGTGATCAGTGCATGATCAGGCACGTGATCAGTGCATGATCAGCCACGTGATCAGTGCATGATAGCCACGTGATCAGTGCATGATCATCCACGTGATCAGTGCATGATCAGCCACGTGATCAGTGCATGATCAGTCACGTGATCAGTGCATGATCAGTCACGTGATCAGTGCATGATCAGCCACGTGATCAGTGCATGATAGCCACGTGATCAGTGCATGATCAGTCACGTGATCAGTGCATGATCAGTCACGTGACCAGTACATGGTAGCTACGTGATCAGTGCATGATCAGCCACGTGATCAGTGCATGATAGCCACGTGATCAGTGCATGATCAGTCACGTGATCAGTGCATGATCAGTCACGTGATCAGTGCATGATCAGTTACGTGATCAGTGCATGATCAGTCACGTGATCAGTGCATGGTAGCCACGTGATCATTGCATGATCAGCCACGTGATCAGTGCATGATAGCCACGTGATCAGTGCATGATCAGTTACGTGATCAGTGCATGATCAGCCACGTGATCAGTGCATGATGCCACGTGATCAGTGCATGATAGTCACGTGACAGTGTGTGATCAGCCACGTGATCAGTGCATGATCAGCCACGTGATCAGTGCATGATAGCCACGTGATCAGTGCATGATCAGCCACGTGATCAGTGCATGATCAGCCACGTGATCAGTGCATGATCAGTCACGTGATCAGTGTGATCAGCCACGTGATCAGTGCATGATCAGCCACGTGATCAGTGCATGATCAGTCACGTGACCAGTACATGGTTGCTACGTGATCAGTGCATGATCAGCCACGTGAGCAGTGCATGATAGCCACGTGATCAGTGCATGATCAGTCACGTGATCAGTGCATGATCAGTCACGTGATCAGTGCATGATCATTACGTGATCAGTGCATGATCAGTCACGTGACCAGTATATGGTAGCTACGTGATCATTGCATGACAGCCACGTGATCAGTGCATGATAGCCACGTGATCAGTGCATGATCAGTCACGTGATCAGTGCATGATCAGCCACGTGATCAGTGCATGAGTTCCACGTGATCAGTGCATGATCAGTCACGTGATCAGTGTGTGATCAGCCACGTGAACAGTGCATGATCAGCCACGTGATCAGTGCATGATAGCCACGTGATCAGTGCATGATCATCACGTGATCAGTGTATGATCAGCCACGTGAACAGTGCATGCTCAGTCACGTGATCAGGGCCTGCTGAGCTGCGTGATTACTGTCTGCTCATCTGCTTGACAATTGCCAGCTGAGCTGCACGATTCCTGCCTGTCATCTGCTTGACAATTGCCAGCTGTGCTGCGTAATTCCTGCCTGCTCAGCTGCTTGATTATTGCCAGCTGAGCAGCATGATTCCTCACAGCTGAGTTCCATGATTATTGCCTGCTGACTGTTTGATTCGTGCCTACTCAGCTCTTTGTTTATTGCCTCCAGAGGCACATGATCAGTGTATGATAGCAAACATGATCAGCGCATGATCAGTCACATGATCAGCGCCATTAAGTCACGTGATCACTACATGATAGTCATGTGATCAGTCCATGCTCAGTCACGGTATCAGTGCATGATCAGCCACGTGATCAGTGCATGATCTGTCACATGATTAGTGTATGATCATCCACGTGATCAGTGCATGGGCAGTCATGTGATCAGTGCATGATATAGACGTGATCAGTGCATGATCAGTCTCGTGATCAGTGCATGATAGCCACGTGATCAGTGCATGATCAGTCACCTGATGGGTGTATGATCATTCACGTGACCTGTACATGGTAGCTACATGATCATTGCATGATCAGCCACGTGAGTAGTGCATGATAGCCACGTGATCACTGCATGATCAGTCACGTGATCAGTGCATGATCAGTCATGTGACCAGTACATGGTAGCTGCGTGATCATGCATGATCAGCCACGTGAGCAGTGCATGATAGCCACGTGATCAGTGCATGATCAGTCACGTGATCAGTGCATGATCAGCCACGTGATCAGTGCATGATCAGCCCGTGATCAGTGCATGATCAGCCACGTGATCAGTGCATGATCAGTCACGTGATCAGTGCATGATCAGTCACGTGATCAGTGTGTGATCAGCCACGTGATCAGTGCATGATCAGTCACGTGATCAGGGCCTGCTGAGCTGTGTGATTACTGTCTGCTCATCTGCTTGACAATTGCCAGCTGAGCTGCACGATTCCTGCCTGTCATCTCCTTGACAATTGCCACCTGTGCTGCGTAATTCCTGCCTGCTCATCTACTTGATTATTGCCAGCTGAGCAGCATGATTTCTCAGAGGTGAGTTCCATGATTATAGCCTGCTGACTGATTCCTGCCTACTCAGCTCTATGTTCATTGCCTCCAGAGGCACATGATCAGTGTGTGACACCAAACATGATCAGCACATGATCAGTCACATGATCAGTGCATGATAAGCCACGTGATCAGTGCATGATCAATTACGTGATCAGTGCATGATCAGTCACGTGACCAGTGCATGGTAGCTAGTGATCATTGCATGATCAGCCACGTGAGCAGTGCATGATAGCCACGTGATCAGTGCATGATCAGTCACGTGATCAGTGCATGATCAGTCACGTGATCAGTGCATGATCAGCCACGTGATCAGTGCATGATCAGCCACGTGATCAGTGCATGATCAGTCACGTGATCAGTGCATGATCAGCTACGTGATCAGTGCATGATCAGCCACGTGATCAGTGCATGATCAGCCACGTGATCAGTGCATGATCAGCCACGTGATCAGTGCATGATATCCAAGTGATCAGTGCATGATCATCACGTGATCAGTGTATGATCAGCCACGTGAACAGTGCATGCTCAGTCACGTGATCAGGGCCTGCTGAGCTGCGTGATTACTGTCTGCTCATCTGCTTGACAATTGCCAGCTGAGCTGCACGATTCCTGCCTGTCATCTGCTTGACAATTGCCAGCTGTGCTGCGTAATTCCTGCCTGCTCAGCTGCTTGATTATTGCCAGCTGAGCAGCATGATTCCTCACAGCTGAGTTCCATGATTATTGCCTGCTGACTGTTTGATTCGTGCCTACTCAGCTCTTTGTTTATTGCCTCCAGAGGCACATGATCAGTGTATGATAGCAAACATGATCAGCGCATGATCAGTCACATGATCAGCGCCATTAAGTCACGTGATCACTACATGATAGTCATGTGATCAGTCCATGCTCAGTCACGGTATCAGTGCATGATCAGCCACGTGATCAGTGCATGATCTGTCACATGATTAGTGTATGATCATCCACGTGATCAGTGCATGGGCAGTCATGTGATCAGTGCATGATATAGACGTGATCAGTGCATGATCAGTCTCGTGATCAGTGCATGATAGCCACGTGATCAGTGCATGATCAGTCACCTGATGGGTGTATGATCATTCACGTGACCTGTACATGGTAGCTACATGATCATTGCATGATCAGCCACGTGAGTAGTGCATGATAGCCACGTGATCAGTGCATGATCAGTCACGTGATCAGTGCATGATCAGTCATGTGACCAGTACATGGTAGCTGCGTGATCATGCATGATCAGCCACGTGAGCAGTGCATGATAGCCACGTGATCAGTGCATGATCAGCCACGTGATCAGTGCATGATCAGTCACGTGATCAGTGCATGATCAGTCACGTGATCAGTGCATGATCAGCCACGTGATCAGTGCATGATAGCCACGTGATCAGTGCATGATCAGTCACGTGATCAGTGCATGATCAGTCACGTGATAGTGTGTGATCAGCCACGTGATCAGTGCATGATCAGCCACGTGATCAGTGCATGATCAATTACGTGATCAGTGCATGATCAGTCACGTGACCAGTACATGGTTGCTACGTGATCAGTGCATGATCAGCCACGTGATCAGTGCATGATAGCCACGTGATCAGTGCATGATCAGCCACGTGATCAGTGCATGATCAGCCACGTGATCAGTGCATGATCAGTCACGTGATCATGTGTGATCAGCCACGTGATCAGTGCATGATCAGCCACGTGATCAGTGCATGATCAGTCACGTGATCAGTGCATGATTGCTACGTGATCAGTGCATGATCAGCCACGTGATCAGTGCATGATAGCCACGTGATCAGTGCATGATCAGTCACGTGATCAGTGCATGATCAGTCACGTGATCAGTGCATGATCAGCCACGTGATCAGTGCATGATCAGCACGTGATCAGTGTATGATCAGCCACGTGATCAGTGCATGATCAGTCACGTGATCAGTGCATGATCAGTCACGTGATCAGTGTATGATCAGCCACGTGAACAGTGCATGCTCAGTCACGTGATCAGGGCCTGCTGAGCTGCGTGATTACTGTCTGCTCATCTGCTTGACAATTGCCAGCTGAGCTGCACGATTCCTGCCTGTCATCTGCTTGACAATTGCCAGCTGTGCTGCGTAATTCCTGCCTGCTCAGCTGCTTGATTATTGCCAGCTGAGCAGCATGATTTCTCACAGCTGAGTTCCATGATTATTGCCTGCTGACTGATTCGTGCCTACTCAGCTCTTTGTTCATTGCCTCCAGAGGCACATGATCAGTGTATGATACCAAACATGATCAGCACATGATCAGTCACATGATCAGTGCATGATAAGCCACGTGATCAGTGCATGATCAGTCACGTGATCAGTGCATGATCAGTCATGTGACCAGTACATGGTAGCTGCGTGATCAGTGCATGATCAGCCACGTGATCAGTGCATGATAGCCACGTGATCAGTGCATGATCAGTCACGTGATCAGTGCATGATCAGTCACGTGATCAGTGCATGATCAGTCACGTGATCAGTGCATGATAGCTACGTGATCAGTGCATGATCAGCCACGTGATCAGTGCATGATAGCCACGTGATCAGTGCATGATAGCCACGTGATCAGTGCATGATCAGTCACGTGATCGTGTGTGATCAGCCACGTGATCAGTGCATGATAGCCACGTGATCAGTGCATGATAGCCACGTGATCAGTGCATGATAGTCACGTGATCAGTGCATGATCAGTCACGTGATCAGTGTGTGATCAGCCACGTGATCAGTGCATGATCAGCCACGTGATCAGTGCATGATCAATTACGTGATCAGTGCATGATCAGTCACGTGATCAGTACATGGTAGCTACGTGATCAGTGCATGATCAGCCACGTGATCAGTGCATGATAGCCACGTGATCAGTGCATGATAGCCACGTGATCAGTGCATGATAGCCACGTGATCAGTGCATGATCAGTCACGTGATACATGTGTGATCAGCCACGTGATCAGTGCATGATGAGCCACGTGATCAGTGCATGATCAATTACGTGATCAGTGCATGATCAGTCACGTGACCAGTACATGGTTGCTACGTGATCATTGCATGATCAGCCACGTGAGCAGAGCATGATAGCCACGTGATCAGTGCATGATCAGTCACGTGATCAGTACATGATCAGTCACGTGAACAGTGCATGATCATTTACGTGATCTGTGCATGATCAGTCACGTGACCAGTATATGGTAGCTACGTGATCATTCCATGATGAGCCACGTGAGCAGTGCATGATAGCCACGTGATGTGTGCATGATGAGTTACGTGAGCAGTGTATGATCAGCCACGTGATCAGTGCATGAGTGCCACGTGATCAGTGCATGATATGTCACGTGACAGGTGTGTGATCAGCCACGTGAACAGTGCATGTTCAGCCACGTGATCAGTGCATGATAGCCACGTGATCAGTGCATGATCAGTTACGTGAGCAGTGTATGATCAGCCACGTGATCAGTGCATGGTCAGACACGTGAACAGTGTATGATCAGCCACGTGATCAGTGCATGATATCCAAGTGATCAGTGCATGATCAATCACGTGATCAGTGTATGATCAGCCACGTGAACAGTGCATGCTCAGTCACGTGATCAGGGCCTGCTGAGCTGCGTGATTACTGTCTGCTCATCTGCTTGACAATTGCCAGCTGAGCTGCACGATTCCTGCCTGTCATCTGCTTGACAATTGCCAGCTGTGCTGCGTAATTCCTGCCTGCTCAGCTGCTTGATTATTGCCAGCTGAGCAGCATGATTCCTCACAGCTGAGTTCCATGATTATTGCCTGCTGACTGTTTGATTCGTGCCTACTCAGCTCTTTGTTTATTGCCTCCAGAGGCACATGATCAGTGTATGATAGCAAACATGATCAGCGCATGATCAGTCACATGATCAGCGCCATTAAGTCACGTGATCACTACATGATAGTCATGTGATCAGTCCATGCTCAGTCACGGTATCAGTGCATGATCAGCCACGTGATCAGTGCATGATCTGTCACATGATTAGTGTATGATCATCCACGTGATCAGTGCATGGGCAGTCATGTGATCAGTGCATGATATAGACGTGATCAGTGCATGATCAGTCACGTGATGGGTGTATGATCATTCACGTGACCTGTACATGGTAGCTACATGATCATTGCATGATCAGCCACGTGAGTAGTGCATGATAGCCACGTGATCAGTGCATGATCAGTCACGTGATCAGTGCATGATCAGTCATGTGACCAGTACATGGTAGCTGCGTGATCATGCATGATCAGCCACGTGAGCAGTGCATGATAGCCACGTGATCAGTGCATGATCAGACACGTGATCAGTGCATGATCAGTCACGTGATCAGTGCATGATCAGCCACGTGATCAGTGCATGATCAGCACGTGATCAGTGTATGATCAGCCACGTGATCAGTGCATGATCAGTCACGTGATCAGTGCATGATCAGTCACGTGATCAGTGTATGATCAGCCACGTGATCAGTGCATGATCAGTCACGTGATCAGGGCCTGCTGAGCTGCGTGATTACTGTCTGCTCATCTGCTTGACAATTGCCAGCTGAGCTGCACGATTCCTGCCTGTCATCTGCTTGACAATTGCCACTGTGCTGCGTAATTCCTGCCTGCTCATCTACTTGATTATTGCCAGCTGAGCAGCATGATTTCTCAGAGGTGAGTTCCATGATTATAGCCTGCTGACTGATTCCTGCCTACTCAGCTCTATGTTCATTGCCTCCAGAGGCACATGATCAGTGTATGACACCAAACATGATCAGCACATGATCAGTCACATGATCAGTGCATGATAAGCCACGTGATCAGTGCATGATCAATTACGTGATCAGTGCATGATCAGTCACGTGACCAGTACATGGTAGCTGCGTGATCATTGCATGATCAGCCACGTGATCAGTGCATGATAGCCACGTGATCAGTGCATGATCAGTCACGTGATCAGTGCATGATCAGTCACGTGATCAGTGCATGATCAGTCACGTGATCAGTGCATGATCAGTCACGTGATCAGTGCATGATCAGTCACGTGACCAGTGCATGATAGCTACGTGATCAGTGCATGATCAGCCACGTGATCAGTGCATGATAGCCACGTGATCAGTGCATGATAGCCACGTGATCAGTGCATGATCAGTCACGTGATCGTGTGTGATCAGCCACGTGATCAGTGCATGATATCCACGTGATCAGTGCATGATAGCCACGTGATCAGTGCATGATAGCCACGTGATCAGTGCATGATCAGTCACGTGATCGTGTGTGATCAGCCACGTGATCAGTGCATGATCAGCCACGTGATCAGTGCATGATCAATTACGTGATCAGTGCATGATCAGTCACGTGATCAGTACATGATAGCTACGTGATCATTGCATGATCAGCCACGTGATCAGTGCATGATAGCCACGTGATCAGTGCATGATCAGCCACGTGATCAGTGCATGATCAGCCACGTGATCAGTGCATGATCAGTCACGTGATCATGTGTGATCAGCCACGTGATCAGTGCATGATAGCCACGTGATCAGTGCATGATCAGTCACGTGATCAGTGCATGATCAGTCACGTGACAGTGCATGATCATTTACGTGATCTGTGCATGATCAGTCACGTGACCAGTATATGGTAGCTACGTGATCATTCCATGATCAGCCACGTGAGCAGTGCATGATAGCCACGTGATGTGTGCATGATCAGTTACGTGAGCAGTGTATGATCAGCCACGTGATCAGTGCATGAGTGCCACGTGATCAGTGCATGATATGTCACGTGACAGGTGTGTGATCAGCCACGTGAACAGTGCATGTTCAGCCACGTGATCAGTGCATGATAGCCACGTGATCAGTGCATGATCAGTTACGTGAGCAGTGTATGATCAGCCACGTGATCAGTGCATGGTCAGACACGTGAACAGTGTATGATCAGCCACGTGATCAGTGCATGATATCCAAGTGATCAGTGCATGATCATCACGTGATCAGTGTATGATCAGCCACGTGAACAGTGCATGCTCAGTCACGTGATCAGGGCCTGCTGAGCTGCGTGATTACTGTCTGCTCATCTGCTTGACAATTGCCAGCTGAGCTGCACGATTCCTGCCTGTCATCTGCTTGACAATTGCCAGCTGTGCTGCGTAATTCCTGCCTGCTCAGCTGCTTGATTATTGCCAGCTGAGCAGCATGATTCCTCACAGCTGAGTTCCATGATTATTGCCTGCTGACTGTTTGATTCGTGCCTACTCAGCTCTTTGTTTATTGCCTCCAGAGGCACATGATCAGTGTATGATAGCAAACATGATCAGCGCATGATCAGTCACATGATCAGCGCCATTAAGTCACGTGATCACTACATGATAGTCATGTGATCAGTCCATGCTCAGTCACGGTATCAGTGCATGATCAGCCACGTGATCAGTGCATGATCTGTCACATGATTAGTGTATGATCATCCACGTGATCAGTGCATGGGCAGTCATGTGATCAGTGCATGATATAGACGTGATCAGTGCATGATCAGTCTCGTGATCAGTGCATGATAGCCACGTGATCAGTGCATGATCAGTCACCTGATGGGTGTATGATCATTCACGTGACCTGTACATGGTAGCTACATGATCATTGCATGATCAGCCACGTGAGTAGTGCATGATAGCCACGTGATCAGTGCATGATCAGTCACGTGATCAGTGCATGATCAGTCATGTGACCATCATGTGATGTGATCAGTGCATGATGCCACGTGACAGTGCATGATCAGTGATCAGTGCATGATCAGTCACGTGATCAGTGCATGATCAGCCACGTGATCAGTGCATGATCAGTCACGTGATCAGGGCCTGCTGAGCTGCGTGATTACTGTCTGCTCATCTGCTTGACAATTGCCAGCTGAGCTGCACGATTCCTGCCTGTCATCTGCTTGACAATTGCCACCTGTGCTGCGTAATTCCTGCCTGCTCATCTACTTGATTATTGCCAGCTGAGCAGCATGATTTCTCAGAGGTGAGTTCCATGATTATAGCCTGCTGACTGATTCCTGCTACTCAGCTCTATGTTCATTGCCTCCAGAGGCACATGATCAGTGTATGACACCAAACATGATCAGTGCATGATCAGTCACATGATCAGTGCATGATAAGCCCGTGATCAGTGCATGATCAGTTATGTGATCAGTGCATGATCAGTCATGTGACCAGTGCATGGTAGCTGCGTGATCAGTGCATGATCAGCCACGTGATCAGTGCATGATAGCCACGTGATCAGTGCATGATCAGCCACGTGATCAGTGCATGATCAGTCACGTGATCAGTGCATGATCAGCCACGTGATCAGTGCATGATAGCCACGTGATCAGTGCATGATCAGTCACGTGATCAGTGCATGATCAGTCACGTGATCTTGTGTGATCAGCCACGTGATCAGTGCATGATCAGCCACGTGATCAGTGCATGATCAATTACGTGATCAGTGCATGATCAGTCACGTGATCAGTGCATGATAGCTACGTGATCAGTGCATGATCAGCCACGTGATCAGTGCATGATAGCCACGTGATCAGTGCATGATCAGCCACGTGATCAGTGCATGATCAGTCACGTGATCAGTGCATGATCAGCCACGTGATCAGTGCATGATCAGCCACGTGATCAGTGCATGATCAGTCACGTGATCAGTGCATGATAGCTACGTGATCAGTGCATGATCAGCCACGTGATCAGTGCATGATAGCCACGTGATCAGTGCATGATCAGTCACGTGATCAGTGCATGATCAGTCACGTGATCAGTGCATGATCATATACGTGATCAGTGCATGATCAGTCACGTGATCAGTGCATGATAGCTACGTGATCAGTGCATGATCAGCCACGTGATCAGTGCATGATAGCCACGTGATCAGTGCATGATCCACGTGATCAGTGCATGATCAGTCACGTGATCATGTGTGATCAGCCACGTGATCAGTGCATGATCAGCCACGTGATCAGTGCATGATCAGTCACGTGACCAGTACATGGTTGCTACGTGATCAGTGCATGATCAGCCACGTGAGCAGTGCATGATAGCCACGTGATCAGTGCATGATCAGTCACGTGATCAGTGCATGATCAGTCACGTGATCAGTGCATGATCATACGTGATCAGTGCATGATCAGTCACGTGACCAGTATATGGTAGCTACGTGATCATTGCATGACAGCCACGTGATCAGTGCATGATAGCCACGTGATGTGTGCATGATCAGTTACGTGAGCAGTGCATGATCAGCCACGTGATCAGTGCATGATGCCACGTGATCAGTGCATGATCAGTTACGTGAGCAGTGTATGATCAGCCACGTGATCAGTGCATGGTCAGACACGTGAACAGTGTATGATCAGCCACGTGATCAGTGCATGATATCCAAGTGATCAGTGCATGATCATCACGTGATCAGTGTATGATCAGCCACGTGAACAGTGCATGCTCAGTCACGTGATCAGGGCCTGCTGAGCTGCGTGATTACTGTCTGCTCATCTGCTTGACAATTGCCAGCTGAGCTGCACGATTCCTGCCTGTCATCTGCTTGACAATTGCCAGCTGTGCTGCGTAATTCCTGCCTGCTCAGCTGCTTGATTATTGCCAGCTGAGCAGCATGATTCCTCACAGCTGAGTTCCATGATTATTGCCTGCTGACTGTTTGATTCGTGCCTACTCAGCTCTTTGTTTATTGCCTCCAGAGGCACATGATCAGTGTATGATAGCAAACATGATCAGCGCATGATCAGTCACATGATCAGCGCCATTAAGTCACGTGATCACTACATGATAGTCATGTGATCAGTCCATGCTCAGTCACGGTATCAGTGCATGATCAGCCACGTGATCAGTGCATGATCAGCCACGTGATCAGTGCATGATAGCCATGTGATCAGTGCATGATCATCACGTGATCAGTGCATGATCAGTCACGTGATCAGTGCATGATCAGCCACGTGATCAGTGCATGATCAGTCACCTGATGGGTGTATGATCAGTCACGTGACCAGTACATGGTAGCTACATGATCATTGCATGATCAGCCACGTGAGTAGTGCATGATAGCCACGTGATCAGTGCATGATCAGTCACGTGATCAGTGCATGATCAGTCATGTGATCAGTGCATGATCAGGCACGTGATCAGTGCATGATCAGCCACGTGATCAGTGCATGATAGCCACGTGATCAGTGCATGATATCCACGTGATCAGTGCATGATAGCCACGTGATCAGTGCATGATCAGTCACGTGATCAGTGCATGATCAGTCACGTGATAGTGTCTGATCAGCCACGTGATCAGTGCATGATAGCCACGTGATCAGTGCATGATCAATTACGTGATCAGTGCATGATCAGTCACGTGACCAGTACATGGTTGCTACGTGATCGTTGCATGATCAGCCACGTGATCAGTGCATGATAGCCACGTGATCAGTGCATGATCAGTCACGTGATCAGTGCATGATCAGTCACGTGATCAGTGCATGATCATTTACGTGATCAGTGCATGATCAGTCACGTGACCAGTATATGGTAGCTTTGTGATCATTGCATGATCAGCCACGTGATCAGTGCATGATAGCCACGTGATCAGTGCATGATCAGTTACGTGATCAGTGTATGATCAGCCACGTGATCAGTGCATGAGTGCCACGTGATCAGTGCATGATAGTCACGTGACAGTGTGTGATCAGCCACGTGATCAGTGCATGATCAGCCACGTGATCAGTGCATGATAGCCACGTGATCAGTGCATGATCAGCCACGTGATCAGTGCATGATCAGTCACGTGATCAGTGCATGGTTGCTACGTGATCAGTGCATGATCAGCCACGTGATCAGTGCATGATAGCCACGTGATCAGTGCATGATCAGTCACGTGATCAGTGCATGATCAGTCACGTGATCAGTGCATGATCATACGTGATCAGTGCATGATCAGTCACGTGATCAGTGCATGGTAGCTACGTGATCATTGCATGACAGCCACGTGATCAGTGCATGATAGCCACGTGATCAGTGCATGATCAGTTACGTGATCAGTGTATGATCAGCCACGTGATCAGTGCATGAGTTCCACGTGATCAGTGCATGATAGTCACGTGACAGTGTGTGATCAGCCACGTGATCAGTGCATGATCAGCCACGTGATCAGTGCATGATAGCCACGTGATCAGTGCATGATCAGTCACGTGATCAGTGCATGATCAGCCACGTGATCAGTGCATGATCAGTCACGTGATCAGTGCATGATCAGTCACGTGATCAGTGTGATCAGCCACGTGATCAGTGCATGATCAGCCACGTGATCAGTGCATGATCAGTCACGTGACCAGTACATGGTTGCTACGTGATCAGTGCATGATCAGCCACGTGAGCAGTGCATGATAGCCACGTGATCAGTGCATGATCAGTCACGTGATCAGTACATGATCAGTCACGTGAACAGTGCATGATCATTTACGTGATCTGTGCATGATCAGTCACGTGACCAGTATATGGTAGCTACGTGATCATTCCATGACGAGCCACGTGAGCAGTGCATGATAGCCACGTGATGTGTGCATGATCAGTTACGTGAGCAGAGTATGATCAGCCACGTGATCAGTGCATGAGTGCCACGTGATCAGTGCATGATATGTCACGTGACAGGTGTGTGATCAGCCACGTGAACAGTGCATGTTCAGCCACGTGATCAGTGCATGATAGCCACGTGATCAGTGCATGATCAGTTACGTGAGCAGTGTATGATCAGCCACGTGATCAGTGCATGGTCAGACACGTGAACAGTGTATGATCAGCCACGTGATCAGTGCATGATATCCAAGTGATCAGTGCATGATCATCACGTGATCAGTGTATGATCAGCCACGTGAACAGTGCATGCTCAGTCACGTGATCAGGGCCTGCTGAGCTGCGTGATTACTGTCTGCTCATCTGCTTGACAATTGCCAGCTGAGCTGCACGATTCCTGCCTGTCATCTGCTTGACAATTGCCAGCTGTGCTGCGTAATTCCTGCCTGCTCAGCTGCTTGATTATTGCCAGCTGAGCAGCATGATTCCTCACAGCTGAGTTCCATGATTATTGCCTGCTGACTGTTTGATTCGTGCCTACTCAGCTCTTTGTTTATTGCCTCCAGAGGCACATGATCAGTGTATGATAGCAAACATGATCAGCGCATGATCAGTCACATGATCAGCGCCATTAAGTCACGTGATCACTACATGATAGTCATGTGATCAGTCCATGCTCAGTCACGGTATCAGTGCATGATCAGCCACGTGATCAGTGCATGATCTGTCACATGATTAGTGTATGATCATCCACGTGATCAGTGCATGGGCAGTCATGTGATCAGTGCATGATATAGACGTGATCAGTGCATGATCAGTCTCGTGATCAGTGCATGATAGCCACGTGATCAGTGCATGATCAGTCACCTGATGGGTGTATGATCATTCACGTGACCTGTACATGGTAGCTACATGATCATTGCATGATCAGCCACGTGAGTAGTGCATGATAGCCACGTGATCAGTGCATGATCAGTCACGTGATCAGTGCATGATCAGTCATGTGACCAGTACATGGTAGCTGCGTGATCATGCATGATCAGCCACGTGAGCAGTGCATGATAGCCACGTGATCAGTGCATGATCAGTCACGTGATCAGTGCATGATCAGCCACGTGATCAGTGCATGATCAGCCACGTGATCAGTGCATGATCAGCCACGTGATCAGTGCATGATAGTCACGTGATCAGTGCATGATCAGTCACGTGATAGTGTGTGATCAGCCACGTGATCAGTGCATGATCAGTCACGTGATCAGGGCCTGCTGAGCTGTGTGATTACTGTCTGCTCATCTGCTTGACAATTGCCAGCTGAGCTGCACGATTCCTGCCTGTCATCTCCTTGACAATTGCCACCTGTGCTGCGTAATTCCTGCCTGCTCATCTACTTGATTATTGCCAGCTGAGCAGCATGATTTCTCAGAGGTGAGTTCCATGATTATAGCCTGCTGACTGATTCCTGCCTACTCAGCTCTATGTTCATTGCCTCCAGAGGCACATGATCAGTGTGTGACACCAAACATGATCAGCACATGATCAGTCACATGATCAGTGCATGATAAGCCACGTGATCAGTGCATGATCAATTACGTGATCAGTGCATGATCAGTCACGTGACCAGTGCATGGTAGCTAGTGATCATTGCATGATCAGCCACGTGATCAGTGCATGATAGCCACGTGATCAGTGCATGATCAGTCACGTGATCAGTGCATGATCAGTCACGTGATCAGTGCATGATCAGCCACGTGATCAGTGCATGATCAGCCACGTGATCAGTGCATGATCAGTCACGTGATCAGTGCATGATCAGCTACGTGATCAGTGCATGATCAGCCACGTGATCAGTGCATGATCAGCCACGTGATCAGTGCATGATCAGCCACGTGATCAGTGCATGATATCCAAGTGATCAGTGCATGATCATCACGTGATCAGTGTATGATCAGCCACGTGAACAGTGCATGCTCAGTCACGTGATCAGGGCCTGCTGAGCTGCGTGATTACTGTCTGCTCATCTGCTTGACAATTGCCAGCTGAGCTGCACGATTCCTGCCTGTCATCTGCTTGACAATTGCCAGCTGTGCTGCGTAATTCCTGCCTGCTCAGCTGCTTGATTATTGCCAGCTGAGCAGCATGATTCCTCACAGCTGAGTTCCATGATTATTGCCTGCTGACTGTTTGATTCGTGCCTACTCAGCTCTTTGTTTATTGCCTCCAGAGGCACATGATCAGTGTATGATAGCAAACATGATCAGTGCATGATCAGTCACATGATCAGCGCCATTAAGTCACGTGATCACTACATGATAGTCATGTGATCAGTCCATGCTCAGTCACGGTATCAGTGCATGATCAGCCACGTGATCAGTGCATGATCTGTCACATGATTAGTGTATGATCATCCACGTGATCAGTGCATGGGCAGTCATGTGATCAGTGCATGATATAGACGTGATCAGTGCATGATCAGTCTCGTGATCAGTGCATGATAGCCACGTGATCAGTGCATGATCAGTCACCTGATGGGTGTATGATCATTCACGTGACCTGTACATGGTAGCTACATGATCATTGCATGATCAGCCACGTGAGTAGTGCATGATAGCCACGTGATCACTGCATGATCAGTCACGTGATCAGTGCATGATCAGTCATGTGACCAGTACATGGTAGCTACGTGATCATGCATGATCAGCCACGTGAGCAGTGCATGATAGCCACGTGATCAGTGCATGATCAGCCACGTGATCAGTGCATGATCAGTCACGTGATCAGTGCATGATCAGTCACGTGATCAGTGCATGATCAGCCACGTGATCAGTGCATGATAGCCACGTGATCAGTGCATGATCAGTCACGTGATCAGTGCATGATCAGTCACGTGATCGTGTGTGATCAGCCACGTGATCAGTGCATGATGAGCCACGTGATCAGTGCATGATCAATTACGTGATCAGTGCATGATCAGTCACGTGACCAGTACATGGTTGCTACGTGATCATTGCATGATCAGCCACGTGATCAGTGCATGATAGCCACGTGATCAGTGCATGATCAGCCACGTGATCAGTGCATGATCAGCCACGTGATCAGTGCATGATCAGTCACGTGATCATGTGTGATCAGCCACGTGATCAGTGCATGATCAGCCACGTGATCAGTGCATGATCAGTCACGTGATCAGTGCATGATAGCTACGTGATCAGTGCATGATCAGCCACGTGATCAGTGCATGATAGCCACGTGATCAGTGCATGATCAGTCACGTGATCAGTGCATGATCAGCCACGTGATCAGTGCATGATCAGCCACGTGATCAGTGCATGATCAGTCACGTGATCAGTGCATGATCAGCCACGTGATCAGTGCATGATCAGACACGTGATCAGTGTATGATCAGCCACGTGATCAGTGCATGATAGTCACGTGATCAGTGCATGATCAGTCACGTGATCAGTGTATGATCAGCCACGTGAACAGTGCATGCTCAGTCACGTGATCAGGGCCTGCTGAGCTGCGTGATTACTGTCTGCTCATCTGCTTGACAATTGCCAGCTGAGCTGCACGATTCCTGCCTGTCATCTGCTTGACAATTGCCAGCTGTGCTGCGTAATTCCTGCCTGCTCAGCTGCTTGATTATTGCCAGCTGAGCAGCATGATTCCTCACAGCTGAGTTCCATGATTATTGCCTGCTGACTGATTCGTGCCTACTCAGCTCTTTGTTCATTGCCTCCAGAGGCACATGATCAGTGTATGATAGCAAACATGATCAGCACATGATCAGTCACATGATCAGTGCATGATAAGCCACGTGATCAGTGCATGATCAATCATGTGATCAGTGCATGATCAGTCACGTGATCAGTACATGGCAGCTGCGTGATCAGTGCATGATCAGCCACGTGATCAGTGCATGATAGCCACGTGATCAGTGCATGATAGCCACGTGATCAGTGCATGATCAGTCACGTGATCAGTGCATGATCAGCCACGTGATCAGTGCATGATAGCCACGTGATCAGTGCATGATCAGTCACGTGATCAGTGCATGATCAGTCACGTGATCGTGTGTGATCAGCCACGTGATCAGTGCATGATCAGCCACGTGATCAGTGCATGATCAATTACGTGATCAGTGCATGATCAGTCACGTGACCAGTACATGGTAGCTACGTGATCATTGCATGATCAGCCACGTGATCAGTGCATGATAGCCACGTGATCAGTGCATGATAGCCACGTGATCAGTGCATGATAGCCACGTGATCAGTGCATGATCAGTCACGTGATCATGTGTGATCAGCCACGTGATCAGTGCATGATCAGCCACGTGATCAGTGCATGATCAGTCACGTGACCAGTACATGGTTGCTACGTGATCATTGCATGATCAGCCACGTGAGCAGTGCATGATAGCCACGTGATCAGTGCATGATCAGTCACGTGATCAGTGCATGATCAGTCACGTGATCAGTGCATGATCATATACGTGATCAGTGCATGATCAGTCACGTGACCAGTATATGGTAGCTACGTGATCATTGCATGACAGCCACGTGATCAGTGCATGATAGCCACGTGATCAGTGCATGATCAGTCACGTGATCAGTGTATGATCAGCCACGTGATCAGTGCATGAGTGCCACGTGATCAGTGCATGATCAGTCACGTGATCAGTGTATGATCAGCCACGTGATCAGTGCATGATATCCACGTGATCAGTGCATGATCATCACGTGATCAGTGTATGATCAGCCACGTGAACAGTGCATGCTCAGTCACGTGATCAGGGCCTGCTGAGCTGCGTGATTACTGTCTGCTCATCTGCTTGACAATTGCCAGCTGAGCTGCACGATTCCTGCCTGTCATCTGCTTGACAATTGCCAGCTGTGCTGCGTAATTCCTGCCTGCTCAGCTGCTTGATTATTGCCAGCTGAGCAGCATGATTCCTCACACTGAGTTCCATGATTATTGCCTGCTGACTGTTTGATTCGTGCCTACTCAGCTCTTTGTTTATTGCCTCCAGAGGCACATGATCAGTGTATGATAGCAAACATGATCAGCGCATGATCAGTCACATGATCAGCGCCATTAAGTCACGTGATCACTACATGATAGTCATGTGATCAGTCCATGCTCAGTCACGGTATCAGTGCATGATCAGCCACGTGATCAGTGCATGATCAGCCACGTGATCAGTGCATGATAGCCATGTGATCAGTGCATGATTTATCACGTGATCAGTGCATGATCAGTCAGGTGATCAGTGCATGATCAGCCACGTGATCAGTGCATGATCAGTCACCTGATGGGTGTATGATCAGTCACGTGACCAGTACATGGTAGCTACATGATCATTGCATGATCAGCCACGTGAGTAGTGCATGATAGCCACGTGATCAGTGCATGATCAGTCACGTGATCAGTGCATGATCAGTCATGTGATCAGTGCATGATCAGCCACGTGATCAGTGCATGATCAGCCACGTGATCAGTGCATGATAGCCACGTGATCAGTGCATGATATCCACGTGATCAGTGCATGATAGCCACGTGATCAGTGCATGATTAGTCACGTGATCAGTGCATGATCAGTCACGTGATACGTGTGTGATCAGCCACGTGATCAGTGCATGATAGCCACGTGATCAGTGCAGGATCAATTACGTGATCAGTGCATGATCAGTCACGTGACCAGTACATGGTTGCTACGTGATCGTTGCATGATCAGCCACGTGAGCAGAGCATGATAGCCACGTGATCAGTGCATGATCAGTCACGTGATCAGTACATGATCAGTCACGTGAACAGTGCATGATCATTTACGTGATCTGTGCATGATCAGTCACGTGACCAGTATATGGTAGCTACGTGATCATTCCATGACGAGCCACGTGAGCAGTGCATGATAGCCACGTGATGTGTGCATGATGAGTTACGTGAGCAGAGTATGATCAGCCACGTGATCAGTGCATGATGCCACGTGATCAGTGCATGATATGTCACGTGACAGGTGTGTGATCAGCCACGTGAACAGTGCATGTTCAGCCACGTGATCAGTGCATGATAGCCACGTGATCAGTGCATGATCAGTTACGTGAGCAGTGTATGATCAGCCACGTGATCAGTGCATGGTCAGACACGTGAACAGTGTATGATCAGCCACGTGATCAGTGCATGATATCCAAGTGATCAGTGCATGATCAATCACGTGATCAGTGTATGATCAGCCACGTGAACAGTGCATGCTCAGTCACGTGATCAGGGCCTGCTGAGCTGCGTGATTACTGTCTGCTCATCTGCTTGACAATTGCCAGCTGAGCTGCACGATTCCTGCCTGTCATCTGCTTGACAATTGCCAGCTGTGCTGCGTAATTCCTGCCTGCTCAGCTGCTTGATTATTGCCAGCTGAGCAGCATGATTCCTCACAGCTGAGTTCCATGATTATTGCCTGCTGACTGTTTGATTCGTGCCTACTCAGCTCTTTGTTTATTGCCTCCAGAGGCACATGATCAGTGTATGATAGCAAACATGATCAGCGCATGATCAGTCACATGATCAGCGCCATTAAGTCACGTGATCACTACATGATAGTCATGTGATCAGTCCATGCTCAGTCACGGTATCAGTGCATGATCAGCCACGTGATCAGTGCATGATCTGTCACATGATTAGTGTATGATCATCCACGTGATCAGTGCATGGGCAGTCATGTGATCAGTGCATGATATAGACGTGATCAGTGCATGATCAGTCTCGTGATCAGTGCATGATAGCCACGTGATCAGTGCATGATCAGTCACCTGATGGGTGTATGATCATTCACGTGACCTGTACATGGTAGCTACATGATCATTGCATGATCAGCCACGTGAGTAGTGCATGATAGCCACGTGATCACTGCATGATCAGTCACGTGATCAGTGCATGATCAGTCATGTGACCAGTACATGGTAGCTGCGTGATCATCGCATGATCAGCCACGTGAGCAGTGCATGATAGCCACGTGATCAGTGCATGATCAGACACGTGATCAGTGCATGATCAGTCACGTGATCAGTGCATGATCAGCCACGTGATCAGTGCATGATCAGCCACGTGATCAGTGCATGATCAGCCACGTGATCAGTGCATGATCAGTCACGTGATCAGTGCATGATCAGTCACGTGATCAGTGCATGATCAGCCACGTGATCAGTGCATGATCAGTCACGTGATCAGTGCTGCTGAGCTGCATGATTACTGTCTGCTCATCTGCTTGACAATTGCCAGCTGAGCTGCACGATTCCTGCCTGTCATCTCCTTGACAATTGCCACCTGTGCTGCGTAATTCCTGCCTGCTCATCTACTTGATTATTGCCAGCTGAGCAGCATGATTTCTCAGAGGTGAGTTCCATGATTATAGCCTGCTGACTGATTCCTGCCTACTCAGCTCTATGTTCATTGCCTCCAGAGGCACATGATCAGTGTATGACACCAAACATGATCAGCACATGATCAGTCACATGATCAGTGCATGATAAGCCACGTGATCAGTGCATGATCAATTACGTGATCAGTGCATGATCAGTCACGTGACCAGTACATGGTAGCTGCGTGATCAGTGCATGATCAGCCACGTGATCAGTGCATGATAGCCACGTGATCAGTGCATGATCAGTCACGTGATCAGTGCATGATCAGCCACGTGATCAGTGCATGATCAGTCACGTGATCAGTGCATGATCAGCCACGTGATCAGTGCATGATCAGTCACGTGATCAGTGCATGATAGCTACGTGATCATGCATGATCAGCCACGTGATCAGTGCATGATAGCCACGTGATCAGTGCATGATCAGTACATGATCAGTCACGTGATCAGTGCATGATCAGCCACGTGATCAGTGCATGATCAGTCACGTGATCAGTGCATGATAGCCACGTGATCAGTGCATGATCAGCCACGTGAGCAGTGCATGATAGCCACGTGATCAGTGCATGATCAGTCACGTGATCAGTGTATGATCAGCCACGTGATCAGTGCATGATATCCAAGTGATCAGTGCATGATCAATCACGTGATCAGTGTATGATCAGCCACGTGAACAGTGCATGCTCAGTCACGTGATCAGGGCCTGCTGAGCTGCGTGATTACTGTCTGCTCATCTGCTTGACAATTGCCAGCTGAGCTGCACGATTCCTGCCTGTCATCTGCTTGACAATTGCCAGCTGTGCTGCGTAATTCCTGCCTGCTCAGCTGCTTGATTATTGCCAGCTGAGCAGCATGATTCCTCACACCTGAGTTCCATGATTATTGCCTGCTGACTGTTTGATTCGTGCCTACTCAGCTCTTTGTTTATTGCCTCCAGAGGCACATGATCAGTGTATGATAGCAAACATGATCAGCGCATGATCAGTCACATGATCAGCGCCATTAAGTCACGTGATCACTACATGATAGTCATGTGATCAGTCCATGCTCAGTCACGGTATCAGTGCATGATCAGCCACGTGATCAGTGCATGATCAGCCACGTGATCAGTGCATGATAGCTGTGTGATCAGTGCATGATCAGTCACGTGATCAGTGCATGATCAGTCACGTGATCAGTGCATGATCAGCCACGTGATCAGTGCATGATCAGTCACCTGATCAGTGTATGATCAGTCACGTGACAGTACATGGTAGCTACATGATCATTGCATGATCAGCCACGTGAGTAGTGCATGATAGCCACGTGATCAGTGCATGATCAGCCACGTGATCAGTGCATGATCAGTCACGTGATCAGTGCATGATCAATTACGTGATCAGTGCATGATCAGTCACGTGACCAGTGCATGATAGCTACGTGATCAGTGCATGATCAGCCACGTGATCAGTGCATGATAGCCACGTGATCAGTGCATGATCAGTCACGTGATCAGTGCATGATCAGTCACGTGATCAGTGCATGATCAGCCACGTGATCAGTGCATGATCAGTCACGTGATCAGTGCATGGTAGCTACGTGATCAGTGCATGATCAGCCACGTGATCAGTGCATGATAGCCACGTGATCAGTGCATGATCAGTTACGTGATCAGTGCATGATCAGCCACGTGATCAGTGCATGATGCCACGTGATCAGTGCATGATCAGTCACGTGATCAGTGTGTGATCAGCCACGTGATCAGTGCATGATCAGCCACGTGATCAGTGCATGATAGCCACGTGATCAGTGCATGATCAGTCACGTGATCAGTGCATGATCAGCCACGTGATCAGTGCATGATCAGACACGTGATCAGTGCATGATCAGCCACGTGATCAGTGCATGATAGCCACGTGATCAGTGCATGATCAGTCACGTGATCAGTGCATGATCAGCCACGTGATCAGTGCATGATCAGTCACGTGATCAGTGCATGATCAGACGTGATCAGTGCATGATCAGTCACGTGATCAGTGCATGATCAGCCACGTGATCAGTGCATGATAGCCACGTGATCAGTGCATGATAGCCAGTGATCAGTGCATGATCAGTCACGTGATCAGTGCATGATCAGCCACGTGATCAGTGCATGATAGCCACTGATAGTGCATGATCAGTCACGTGATCAGTGCATGATCAGTCACGTGATCAGTGCATGATCAGTCACGTGATCAGTGCATGATAGCCACGTGATCAGTGCATGATCAGTTACGTGATCAGTGCATGATCAGCCACGTGATCAGTGCATGATCAGCCACGTGATCAGTGCATGATCAGCCACGTGATCAGTGCATGATAGCCACGTGATCAGTGCATGATCAGTCACGTGATCAGTGCATGATCAGTCACGTGATCAGTGCATGATCAGCCACGTGATCAGTGCATGATCAGCCACGTGATCAGTGCATGATAGCCACGTGATCAGTGCATGATCAGTCACGTGATCAGTGTATGATCAGCCACGTGAACAGTGCATGCTCAGTCACGTGATCAGGGCCTGCTGAGCTGCGTGATTACTGTCTGCTCATCTGCTTGACAATTGCCAGCTGAGCTGCACGATTCCTGCCTGTCATCTGCTTGACAATTGCCAGCTGTGCTGCGTAATTCCTGCCTGCTCAGCTGCTTGATTATTGCCAGCTGAGCAGCATGATTCCTCACAGCTGAGTTCCATGATTATTGCCTGCTGACTGTTTGATTCGTGCCTACTCAGCTCTTTGTTTATTGCCTCCAGAGGCACATGATCAGTGTATGATAGCAAACATGATCAGCGCATGATCAGTCACATGATCAGCGCCATTAAGTCACGTGATCACTACATGATAGTCATGTGATCAGTCCATGCTCAGTCACGGTATCAGTGCATGATCAGCCACGTGATCAGTGCATGATCTGTCACATGATTAGTGTATGATCATCCACGTGATCAGTGCAGGGGCAGTCATGTGATCAGTGCATGATATAGACGTGATCAGTGCATGATCAGTCACGTGATCAGTGCATGATAGCCACGTGATCAGTGCATGATCAGTCACCTGATGGGTGTATGATCATTCACGTGACCTGTACATGGTAGCTACATGATCATTGCATGATCAGCCACGTGATCAGTGCATGATCAGTCACGTGATCAGTGCATGATAGCTGCGTGATCAGTGCATGATCAGCCACGTGATCAGTGCATGATGCCACGTGATCAGTGCATGATAGTCACGTGATCAGTGCATGATCAGCCACGTGATCAGTGCATGATCAGCCACGTGATCAGTGCATGATAGTCACGTGATCAGTGCATGATCAGTCACGTGATCAGTGCATGATCAGCCACGTGATCAGTGCATGATCAGCCACGTGATCAGTGCATGATCAGCCACGTGATCAGTGCATGATAGCCACGTGATCAGTGCATGATCAGCCACGTGATCAGTGCATGATCAGTCACGTGATCAGTGCATGATCAATTACGTGATCAGTGCATGATCAGTCACGTGACCAGTACATGGTTGCTACGTGATCAGTGCATGATCAGCCACGTGATCAGTGCATGATAGCCACGTGATCAGTGCATGATCAGTCACGTGATCAGTGCATGATCAGTCACGTGATCAGTGCATGATCATTTACGTGATCAGTGCATGATCAGTCACGTGATCAGTATATGGTAGCTACGTGATCAGTGCATGATCAGCCACGTGATCAGTGCATGATAGCCACGTGATCAGTGCATGATCAGTCACGTGATCAGTGCATGATCAGCCACGTGATCAGTGCATGATGCCACGTGATCAGTGCATGATCAGTCACGTGACAGTGCATGATCAGCCACGTGATCAGTGCATGATCAGCCACGTGATCAGTGCATGATAGCCACGTGATCAGTGCATGATCAGTTACGTGATCAGTGTATGATCAGCCACGTGAACAGTGCATGCTCAGTCACGTGATCAGGGCCTGCTGAGCTGCGTGATTACTGTCTGCTCATCTGCTTGACAATTGCCAGCTGAGCTGCACGATTCCTGCCTGTCATCTGCTTGACAATTGCCAGCTGTGCTGCGTAATTCCTGCCTGCTCAGCTGCTTGATTATTGCCAGCTGAGCAGCATGATTCCTCACACCTGAGTTCCATGATTATTGCCTGCTGACTGTTTGATTCGTGCCTACTCAGCTCTTTGTTTATTGCCTCCAGAGGCACATGATCAGTGTATGATAGCAAACATGATCAGCGCATGATCAGTCACATGATCAGTGCCATTAAGTCACGTGATCACTACATGATAGTCATGTGATCAGTCCATGCTCAGTCACGGTATCAGTGCATGATCAGCCACGTGATCAGTGCATGATCAGCCACGTGATCAGTGCATGATAGCCACGTGATCAGTGCATGATCAGTCACGTGATCAGTGCATGATCAGGCACGTGATCAGTGCATGATCAGTCACGTGATCAGTACATGATAGCTACGTGATCAGTGCATGATCAGCCACGTGATAGTGCATGATAGCCACGTGATCAGTGCATGATCAGTCACGTGATCAGTGCATGATCAGCCACGTGATCAGTGCATGATCAGTCACGTGATCAGTGCATGATCAGCCACGTGATCAGTGCATGATCAGTCACGTGATCAGTACATGGTAGCTACGTGATCAGTGCATGATCAGCCACGTGAGCAGTGCATGATAGCCACGTGATCAGTGCATGATCAGTCACGTGATCAGTGCATGATCAGTCACGTGATCAGTGCATGATCAGCCACGTGATCAGTGCATGATCAGTCACGTGATCAGTGCATGATAGCCACGTGATCAGTGCATGATCAGCCACGTGATCAGTGCATGATAGCCACGTGATCAGTGCATGATCAGTCACGTGATCAGTGTATGATCAGCCACGTGATCAGTGCATGATATCCACGTGATCAGTGCATGATCAGTCACGTGATCAGTGTATGATCAGCCACGTGAACAGTGCATGCTCAGTCACGTGATCAGGGCCTGCTGAGCTGCGTGATTACTGTCTGCTCATCTGCTTGACAATTGCCAGCTGAGCTGCACGATTCCTGCCTGTCATCTGCTTGACAATTGCCAGCTGTGCTGCGTAATTCCTGCCTGCTCAGCTGCTTGATTATTGCCAGCTGAGCAGCATGATTCCTCACAGCTGAGTTCCATGATTATTGCCTGCTGACTGTTTGATTCGTGCCTACTCAGCTCTTTGTTTATTGCCTCCAGAGGCACATGATCAGTGTATGATAGCAAACATGATCAGCGCATGATCAGTCACATGATCAGTGCCATTAAGTCACGTGATCACTACATGATAGTCATGTGATCAGTCCATGCTCAGTCACGGTATCAGTGCATGATCAGCCACGTGATCAGTGCATGATCTGTCACATGATCAGTGTATGATCATCCACGTGATCAGTGCATGGGCAGTCATGTGATCAGTGCATGATATAGACGTGATCAGTGCATGATCAGTCACGTGATCAGTGCATGATAGCCACGTGATCAGTGCATGATCAGTCACGTGATGGGTGCATGATCATTCACGTGACCAGTACATGGTAGCTACGTGATCATTGCATGATCAGCCACGTGATCAGTGCATGATCAGTCACGTGACCAGTGCATGATAGCTACGTGATCATGCATGATCAGCCACGTGATCAGTGCATGAGTGCCACGTGATCAGTGCATGATATGTCACGTGACAGGTGTGTGATCAGCCACGTGATCAGTGCATGATCAGCCACGTGATCAGTGCATGATAGCCACGTGATCAGTGCATGATCAGTTACGTGAGCAGTGTATGATCAGCCACGTGATCAGTGCATGGTCAGACACGTGAACAGTGTATGATCAGCCACGTGATCAGTGCATGATATCCAAGTGATCAGTGCATGATCAATCACGTGATCAGTGTATGATCAGCCACGTGAACAGTGCATGCTCAGTCACGTGATCAGGGCCTGCTGAGCTGCGTGATTACTGTCTGCTCATCTGCTTGACAATTGCCAGCTGAGCTGCACGATTCCTGCCTGTCATCTGCTTGACAATTGCCAGCTGTGCTGCGTAATTCCTGCCTGCTCAGCTGCTTGATTATTGCCAGCTGAGCAGCATGATTCCTCACACCTGAGTTCCATGATTATTGCCTGCTGACTGTTTGATTCGTGCCTACTCAGCTCTTTGTTTATTGCCTCCAGAGGCACATGATCAGTGTATGATAGCAAACATGATCAGCGCATGATCAGTCACATGATCAATGCCATTAAGTCACGTGATCACTACATGATAGTCATGTGATCAGTCCATGCTCAGTCACGGTATCAGTGCATGATCAGCCACGTGATCAGTGCATGATCTGTCACATGATTAGTGTATGATCATCCACGTGATCAGTGCATGGGCAGTCATGTGATCAGTGCATGATATAGACGTGATCAGTGCATGATCAGTCACGTGATCAGTGCATGATAGCCACGTGATCAGTGCATGATCAGTCACCTGATGGGTGTATGATCATTCACGTGACCTGTACATGGTAGCTACATGATCATTGCATGATCAGCCACGTGAGTAGTGCATGATAGCCACGTGATCAGTGCATGATCAGTCACGTGATCAGTGCATGATCAGTCATGTGACCAGTACATGGTAGCTGCGTGATGCATGATCAGCCACGTGATCAGTGCATGATAGCCACGTGATCAGTGCATGATCAGTCACGTGATCAGTGCATGATCAGCCACGTGATCAGTGCATGATCAGCCACGTGATCAGTGCATGATCAGCCACGTGATCAGTGCATGATCAGTCACGTGATCAGTGCATGATCAGTCACGTGATCAGTGCATGATCAGCCACGTGATCAGTGCATGATCAGTCACGTGATCAGGGCTGCTGAGCTGCATGATTACTGTCTGCTCATCTGCTTGACAATTGCCAGCTGAGCTGCACGATTCCTGCCTATCATCTGCTTGACAATTGCCACCTGTGCTGCGTAATTCCTGCCTGCTCATCTACTTGATTATTGCCAGCTGAGCAGCATGATTTCTCAGAGGTGAGTTCCATGATTATAGCCTGCTGACTGATTCCTGCCTACTCAGCTCTATGTTCATTGCCTCCAGAGGCACATGATCAGTGTGTGACACCAAACATGATCAGTGCATGATCAGTCACATGATCAGTGCATGATAAGCCACGTGATCAGTGCATGATCAGTCACGTGATCAGTGCATGGTAGCTACGTGATCAGTGCATGATCAGCCACGTGATCAGTGCATGATAGCCACGTGATCAGTGCATGATCAGTCACGTGATCAGTGCATGATCAGCCACGTGATCAGTGCATGATCAGTCACGTGATCAGTGCATGATCAGCCACGTGATCAGTGCATGATCAGTCACGTGATCAGTACATGGTAGCTACGTGATCATTGCATGATCAGCCACGTGAGCAGTGCATGATAGCCACGTGATCAGTGCATGATCAGTCACGTGATCAGTGCATGATCAGTCACGTGATCAGTGCATGATCAGCCACGTGATCAGTGCATGATCAGTCACGTGATCAGTGCATGATAGCCACGTGATCAGTGCATGATCAGCCACGTGATCAGTGCATGATAGCCACGTGATCAGTGCATGATCAGTCACGTGATCAGTGTATGATCAGCCACGTGATCAGTGCATGATATCCACGTGATCAGTGCATGATCAGTCACGTGATCAGTGTATGATCAGCCACGTGAACAGTGCATGCTCAGTCACGTGATCAGGGCCTGCTGAGCTGCGTGATTACTGTCTGCTCATCTGCTTGACAATTGCCAGCTGAGCTGCACGATTCCTGCCTGTCATCTGCTTGACAATTGCCAGCTGTGCTGCGTAATTCCTGCCTGCTCAGCTGCTTGATTATTGCCAGCTGAGCAGCATGATTCCTCACAGCTGAGTTCCATGATTATTGCCTGCTGACTGTTTGATTCGTGCCTACTCAGCTCTTTGTTTATTGCCTCCAGAGGCACATGATCAGTGTATGATAGCAAACATGATCAGCGCATGATCAGTCACATGATCAGCGCCATTAAGTCACGTGATCACTACATGATAGTCATGTGATCAGTCCATGCTCAGTCACGGTATCAGTGCATGATCAGCCACGTGATCAGTGCATGATCAGTCACATGATCAGTGTATGATCATCCACGTGATCAGTGCATGGGCAGTCATGTGATCAGTGCATGATATAGACGTGATCAGTGCATGATCAGTCACGTGATCAGTGCATGATAGCCACGTGATCAGTGCATGATCAGTCACCTGATGGGTGTATGATCAGTCACGTGACCAGTACATGGTAGCTACATGATCATTGCATGATCAGCCACGTGATCAGTGCATGATCAGACACGTGACCAGTGCATGATAGCTGCGTGATCATCGCATGATCAGCCACGTGATCAGTGCATGAGTGCCACGTGATCAGTGCATGATATGTCACGTGACAGTGTGTGATCAGCCACGTGATCAGTGCATGATCAGCCACGTGATCAGTGCATGATAGCCACGTGATCAGTGCATGATCAGTTACGTGAGCAGTGTATGATCAGCCACGTGATCAGTGCATGGTCAGACACGTGATCAGTGTATGATCAGCCACGTGATCAGTGCATGATATCCAAGTGATCAGTGCATGATCAATCACGTGATCAGTGTATGATCAGCCACGTGAACAGTGCATGCTCAGTCACGTGATCAGGGCCTGCTGAGCTGCGTGATTACTGTCTGCTCATCTGCTTGACAATTGCCAGCTGAGCTGCACGATTCCTGCCTGTCATCTGCTTGACAATTGCCAGCTGTGCTGCGTAATTCCTGCCTGCTCAGCTGCTTGATTATTGCCAGCTGAGCAGCATGATTCCTCACACCTGAGTTCCATGATTATTGCCTGCTGACTGTTTGATTCGTGCCTACTCAGCTCTTTGTTTATTGCCTCCAGAGGCACATGATCAGTGTATGATAGCAAACATGATCAGCGCATGATCAGTCACATGATCAGCGCCATTAAGTCACGTGATCACTACATGATAGTCATGTGATCAGTCCATGCTCAGTCACGGTATCAGTGCATGATCAGCCACGTGATCAGTGCATGATCTGTCACATGATTAGTGTATGATCATCCACGTGATCAGTGCATGGGCAGTCATGTGATCAGTGCATGATATAGACGTGATCAGTGCATGATCAGTCACGTGATCAGTGCATGATAGCCACGTGATCAGTGCATGATCAGTCACCTGATGGGTGTATGATCATTCACGTGACCTGTACATGGTAGCTACATGATCATTGCATGATCAGCCACGTGAGTAGTGCATGATAGCCACGTGATCAGTGCATGATCAGTCACGTGATCAGTGCATGATCAGTCATGTGACCAGTACATGGTAGCTGCGTGATCATCGCATGATCAGCCACGTGAGCAGTGCATGATAGCCACGTGATCAGTGCATGATCAGTCACGTGATCAGTGCATGATCAGTCACGTGATCAGTGCATGATCAGCCACGTGATCAGTGCATGATCAGCCACGTGATCAGTGCATGATCAGCCACGTGATCAGTGCATGATCAGTCACGTGATCAGTGCATGATCAGTCACGTGATCAGTGTGTGATCAGCCACGTGATCAGTGCATGATCAGTCACGTGATCAGGGGCTGCTGAGCTGCATGATTACTGTCTGCTCATCTGCTTGACAATTGCCAGCTGAGCTGCACGATTCCTGCCTATCATCTGCTTGACAATTGCCACCTGTGCTGCGTAATTCCTGCCTGCTCATCTACTTGATTATTGCCAGCTGAGCAGCATGATTTCTCAGAGGTGAGTTCCATGATTATAGCCTGCTGACTGATTCCTGCCTACTCAGCTCTATGTTCATTGCCTCCAGAGGCACATGATCAGTGTGTGACACCAAACATGATCAGTGCATGATCAGTCACATGATCAGTGCATGATAAGCCACGTGATCAGTGCATGATCAGTCACGTGATCAGTACATGGTAGCTACGTGATCAGTGCATGATCAGCCACGTGATCAGTGCATGATAGCCACGTGATCAGTGCATGATCAGTCACGTGATCAGTGCATGATCAGCCACGTGATCAGTGCATGATCAGTCACGTGATCAGTGCATGATCAGCCACGTGATCAGTGCATGATCAGTCACGTGATCAGTGCATGGTAGCTACGTGATCATTGCATGATCAGCCACGTGAGCAGTGCATGATAGCCACGTGATCAGTGCATGATCAGTCACGTGATCAGTGCATGATCAGTCACGTGATCAGTGCATGATCAGCCACGTGATCAGTGCATGATCAGTCACGTGATCAGTGCATGATAGCCACGTGATCAGTGCATGATCAGCCACGTGATCAGTGCATGATAGCCACGTGATCAGTGCATGATCAGTCACGTGATCAGTGTATGATCAGCCACGTGATCAGTGCATGATATCCACGTGATCAGTGCATGATCAGTCACGTGATCAGTGTATGATCAGCCACGTGAACAGTGCATGCTCAGTCACGTGATCAGGGCCTGCTGAGCTGCGTGATTACTGTCTGCTCATCTGCTTGACAATTGCCAGCTGAGCTGCACGATTCCTGCCTGTCATCTGCTTGACAATTGCCAGCTGTGCTGCGTAATTCCTGCATGCTCAGCTGCTTGATTATTGCCAGCTGAGCAGCATGATTCCTCACAGCTGAGTTCCATGATTATTGCCTGCTGACTGTTTGATTCGTGCCTACTCAGCTCTTTGTTTATTGCCTCCAGAGGCACATGATCAGTGTATGATAGCAAACATGATCAGCGCATGATCAGTCACATGATCAGCGCCATTAAGTCACGTGATCACTACATGATAGTCATGTGATCAGTCCATGCTCAGTCACGGTATCAGTGCATGATCAGCCACGTGATCAGTGCATGATCAGTCACATGATCAGTGCATGATCATCCACGTGATCAGTGCATGGGCAGTCATGTGATCAGTGCATGATATAGACGTGATCAGTGCATGATCAGTCACGTGATCAGTGCATGATAGCCACGTGATCAGTGCATGATCAGTCACGTGATGGGTGTATGATCAGTCACGTGACCAGTACATGGTAGCTACATGATCATTGCATGATCAGCCACGTGATCAGTGCATGATCAGTCACGTGATCAGTGCATGATAGCTACGTGATCATGCATGATCAGCCACGTGATCAGTGCATGAGTGCCACGTGATCAGTGCATGATAGTCACGTGACAGGTGTGTGATCAGCCACGTGATCAGTGCATGATCAGCCACGTGATCAGTGCATGATAGCCACGTGATCAGTGCATGATCAGTTACGTGATCAGTGCATGATCAGCCACGTGATCAGTGCATGGTCAGACACGTGATCAGTGTATGATCAGCCACGTGATCAGTGCATGATATCCACGTGATCAGTGCATGATCAATCACGTGATCAGTGTATGATCAGCCACGTGAACAGTGCATGCTCAGTCACGTGATCAGGGCCTGCTGAGCTGCGTGATTACTGTCTGCTCATCTGCTTGACAATTGCCAGCTGAGCTGCACGATTCCTGCCTGTCATCTGCTTGACAATTGCCAGCTGTGCTGCGTAATTCCTGCCTGCTCAGCTGCTTGATTATTGCCAGCTGAGCAGCATGATTCCTCACAGCTGAGTTCCATGATTATTGCCTGCTGACTGTTTGATTCGTGCCTACTCAGCTCTTTGTTTATTGCCTCCAGAGGCACATGATCAGTGTATGATAGCAAACATGATCAGCGCATGATCAGTCACATGATCAGTGCCATTAAGTCACGTGATCACTACATGATAGTCATGTGATCAGTCCATGCTCAGTCACGGTATCAGTGCATGATCAGCCACGTGATCAGTGCATGATCTGTCACATGATTAGTGTATGATCATCCACGTGATCAGTGCATGGGCAGTCATGTGATCAGTGCATGATATAGACGTGATCAGTGCATGATCAGTCACGTGATCAGTGCATGATAGCCACGTGATCAGTGCATGATCAGTCACCTGATGGGTGTATGATCATTCACGTGACCTGTACATGGTAGCTACATGATCATTGCATGATCAGCCACGTGAGTAGTGCATGATAGCCACGTGATCAGTGCATGATCAGTCACGTGATCAGTGCATGATCAGTCATGTGACCAGTACATGGTAGCTGCGTGATCATGCATGATCAGCCACGTGAGCAGTGCATGATAGCCACGTGATCAGTGCATGATCAGTCACGTGATCAGTGCATGATCAGTCACGTGATCAGTGCATGATCAGCCACGTGATCAGTGCATGATCAGCCACGTGATCAGTGCATGATCAGCCACGTGATCAGTGCATGATCAGTCACGTGATCAGTGCATGATCAGTCACGTGATCAGTGTATGATCAGCCACGTGATCAGTGCATGATCAGTCACGTGATCAGTGCATGATGAGCTGCGTGATTACTGTCTGCTCATCTGCGTGACAATTTCCAGCTGAGCTGCACGATTCCTGCCTGTCATCTGCTTGACAATTGCCACCTGTGCTGCGTAATTCCTGCCTGCTCATCTACTTGATTATTGCCAGCTGAGCAGCATGATTTCTCAGAGGTGAGTTCCATGATTATAGCCTGCTGACTGATTTCTGCCTACTCAGCTCTATGTTCATTGCCTCCAGAGGCACATGATCAGTGTATGACACCAAACATGATCAGTGCATGATCAGTCACATGATCAGTGCATGATAAGCCACGTGATCAGTGCATGATCAGTCACGTGATCAGTGCATGATAGCTACGTGATCAGTGCATGATCAGCCACGTGATCAGTGCATGATAGCCACGTGATCAGTGCATGATCAGTCACGTGATCAGTGCATGATCAGCCACGTGATCAGTGCATGATCAGTCACGTGATCAGTGCATGATCAGCCACGTGATCAGTGCATGATCAGTCACGTGACCAGTACATGGTTGCTACGTGATCAGTGCATGATCAGCCACGTGATCAGTGCATGATAGCCACGTGATCAGTGCATGATCAGTCACGTGATCAGTGCATGATCAGTCACGTGATCAGTGCATGATCATTTACGTGATCAGTGCATGATCAGTCACGTGACCAGTATATGGTAGCTACGTGATCATTGCATGATCAGCCACGTGATCAGTGCATGATAGCCACGTGATCAGTGCATGATCAGTCACGTGATCAGTGTATGATCAGCCACGTGATCAGTGCATGATCAGCCACGTGATCAGTGCATGATAGCCACGTGATCAGTGCATGATAAGTAACGTGACAAGTGTATGATCAGCCACGTGATCAGTGCATGGTCAGACACGTGAACAGTGTATGATCAGCCACGTGATCAGTGCATGATATCCAAGTGATCAGTGCATGATCAATCACGTGATCAGTGTATGATCAGCCACGTGAACAGTGCATGCTCAGTCACGTGATCAGGGCCTGCTGAGCTGCGTGATTACTGTCTGCTCATCTGCTTGACAATTGCCAGCTGAGCTGCACGATTCCTGCCTGTCATCTGCTTGACAATTGCCAGCTGTGCTGCGTAATTCCTGCCTGCTCAGCTGCTTGATTATTGCCAGCTGAGCAGCATGTTTCCTCACACCTGAGTTCCATGATTATTGCCTGCTGACTGTTTGATTCGTGCCTACTCAGCTCTTTGTTTATTGCCTCCAGAGGCACATGATCAGTGTATGATAGCAAACATGATCAGCGCATGATCAGTCACATGATCAGCGCCATTAAGTCACGTGATCACTACATGATAGTCATGTGATCAGTCCATGCTCAGTCACGGTATCAGTGCATGATCAGCCACGTGATCAGTGCATGATCTGTCACATGATTAGTGTATGATCATCCACGTGATCAGTGCATGGCAGTCATGTGATCAGTGCATGATACAGACGTGATCAGTGCATGATCAGTCACGTGATCAGTGCATGATAGCCACGTGATCAGTGCATGATCAGTCACCTGATGGGTGTATGATCATTCACGTGACCTGTACATGGTAGCTACATGATCATTGCATGATCAGCCACGTGAGTAGTGCATGATAGCCACGTGATCAGTGCATGATCAGTCACGTGATCAGTGCATGATCAGTCATGTGACCAGTACATGGTAGCTGCGTGATCATGCATGATCAGCCACGTGATCAGTGCATGATAGCCACGTGATCAGTGCATGATCAGTCACGTGATCAGTGCATGATCAGTCACGTGATCAGTGCATGATCAGCCACGTGATCAGTGCATGATCAGCCACGTGATCAGTGCATGATAGCCACGTGATCAGTGCATGATCAGTCACGTGATCAGTGCATGATCAGTCACGTGATCAGTGCATGATCAGCCACGTGATCAGTGCATGATCAGCCACGTGATCAGTGCATGATCAATCACGTGATCAGTGCATGATCAGTCACGTGATCAGTGCATGATAGCTACGTGATCAGTGCATGATCAGCCACGTGATCAGTGCATGATAGCCACGTGATCAGTGCATGATCAGTCACGTGATCAGTGCATGATCAGTTACGTGATCAGTGCATGATCAGTCACGGATCAGTGCATGATCAGTCACGTGATCAGTGCATGATCAGTCACGTGATCAGTGCATGATACCACGTGATCAGTGCATGATCAGCCACGTGATCAGTGCATGATAGCCACGTGATCAGTGCATGATCAGTCACGTGATCAGTGCATGATCATCCACGTGATCAGTGCATGATCAGTCACGTGATCAGTGCATGATAGACGTGATCAGTGCATGATAGCCACGTGATCAGTGCATGATCAGTCACGTGATCAGTGCATGATCAGCCACGTGATCAGTGCATGATAGCCACGTGATCAGTGCATGATCAGTCACGTGATCAGTGCATGATCAGTCACGTGATCAGTGCATGATCAGCCACGTGATCAGTGCATGATCAGCCACGTGATCAGTGCATGATCAATTACGTGATCAGTGCATGATCAGTCACGTGATCAGTGCATGATTGCTACGTGATCAGTGCATGATCAGCCACGTGATCAGTGCATGATAGCCACGTGATCAGTGCATGATAGCCACGTGATCAGTGCATGATAGCCACGTGATCAGTGCATGATCAGTCACGTGATCATGTGTGATCAGCCACGTGATCAGTGCATGATCAGCCACGTGATCAGTGCATGATCAGTCACGTGATCAGTGCATGATCATCCACGTGATCAGTGCATGGCAGTCACGTGATCAGTGCATGATCAGACGTGATCAGTGCATGATCAGTCACGTGATCAGTGCATGATCAGCCACGTGATCAGTGCATGATAGCCACGTGATCAGTGCATGATAGCCACGTGATCAGTGCATGATCAGTCACGTGATCAGTGCATGATCAGCCACGTGATCAGTGCATGATAGCCACGTGATCAGTGCATGATCAGTCACGTGATCAGTGCATGATCAGTCACGTGATCAGTGCATGATCAGCCACGTGATCAGTGCATGATCAGTCACGTGATCAGTGCATGATCAGCCACGTGATCAGTGCATGATCAGTCACGTGATCAGTGCATGATCAGCCACGTGATCAGTGCATGATAGCCACGTGATCAGTGCATGATCAGTCACGTGATCAGTGCATGATATGTCACGTGACAGTGTGTGATCAGCCACGTGATCAGTGCATGATCAGCCACGTGATCAGTGCATGATAGCCACGTGATCAGTGCATGATCAGTTACGTGATCAGTGTATGATCAGCCACGTGATCAGTGCATGGTCAGACACGTGAACAGTGTATGATCAGCCACGTGATCAGTGCATGATATCCAAGTGATCAGTGCATGATCAGTCACGTGATCAGTGTATGATCAGCCACGTGAACAGTGCATGCTCAGTCACGTGATCAGGGCCTGCTGAGCTGCGTGATTACTGTCTGCTCATCTGCTTGACAATTGCCAGCTGAGCTGCACGATTCCTGCCTGTCATCTGCTTGACAATTGCCAGCTGTGCTGCGTAATTCCTGCCTGCTCAGCTGCTTGATTATTGCCAGCTGAGCAGCATGATTCCTCACACCTGAGTTCCATGATTATTGCCTGCTGACTGTTTGATTCGTGCCTACTCAGCTCTTTGTTTATTGCCTCCAGAGGCACATGATCAGTGTATGATAGCAAACATGATCAGCGCATGATCAGTCACATGATCAGCGCCATTAAGTCACGTGATCACTACATGATAGTCATGTGATCAGTCCATGCTCAGTCACGGTATCAGTGCATGATCAGCCACGTGATCAGTGCATGATCTGTCACATGATTAGTGTATGATCATCCACGTGATCAGTGCATGACAGTCATGTGATCAGTGCATGATATAGACGTGATCAGTGCATGATCAGTCTCGTGATCAGTGCATGATCAGCCACGTGATCAGTGCATGATCAGCCACGTGATCAGTGCATGATAGCACGTGATCAGTGCATGATCATCACGTGATCAGTGCATGATCAGCCACGTGATCAGTGCATGATCAGCCACGTGATCAGTGCATGATCAGTCACGTGATCAGTGCATGATCAGTCACGTGACCAGTACATGGTAGCTACGTGATCAGTGCATGATCAGCCACGTGATCAGTGCATGGTAGCCACGTGATCAGTGCATGATCAGTCACGTGATCAGTGCATGATCAGTCACGTGATCAGTGCATGATCAGGCACGTGATCAGTGCATGATCAGCCACGTGATCAGTGCATGATAGCCACGTGATCAGTGCATGATCAGTCACGTGATCAGTGCATGATCAGTCACGTGATCAGTGCATGATCAGCCACGTGATCAGTGCATGATCAGCCACGTGATCAGTGCATGATCAATTACGTGATCAGTGCATGATCAGTCACGTGACCAGTACATGGTGATCAGTGCATGATCAGCCACGTGATCAGTGCATGATAGCCACGTGATCAGTGCATGATCAGTCACGTGATCAGTGCATGATCAGTCACGTGATCAGTGCATGATCAGTCACGTGATCAGTGCATGATCAATTACGTGATCAGTGCATGATCAGTCACGTGACCAGTACATGGTAGCTACGTGATCAGTGCATGATCAGCCACGTGATCAGTGCATGATAGCCACGTGATCAGTGCATGATCAGTCACGTGATCAGTGCATGATCATCCGGGTGATCAGTGCATGATCAGTCATGTGATCAGTGCATGATGTAGACGTGATCAGTGCATGATAGCCACGTGATCAGTGCATGATCAGTCATGTGACCAGTGCATGGTAGCTGCGTGATCATCTCATGATCAGCCACGTGATCAGTGCATGATATCCAAGTGATCAGTGCATGATCAATCACGTGATAAGTGTATGATATGTCACGTGACAGGTGTGTGATCAGCCACGTGAACAGTGCATGTTCAGCCACGTGATCAGTGCATGATAGCCACGTGATCAGTGCATGATCAGTTTCGTGACCAGTGTATGAACAGCCACCTGATCAGTGCATGGTCAGACACGTGAACACTGTATGATCAGCCACGTGATCAGTGCATGATATCCAAGTGATCAGTGCATGATCAATCACGTGATCCGTGTATGATCAGCCACGTGAACAGTGCATGCTCAGTCACGTGATCAGGGCCTGCTGAGCTGCGTGATTACTGTCTGCTCATCTGCTTGACAATTGCCAGCTGAGCTGCACGATTCCTGCCTGTCATCTGCTTGACAATTGCCAGCTGTGATGCGTAATTCCTGCCTGCTCAGCTGCTTGATTATTGCCAGCTGAGCAGCATGATTCCTCACACCTGAGTTCCATGATTATTGCCTGCTGACTGTTTGATTCGTGCCTACTCGGCTCTTTGTTTATTGCCTCCACAGGCACATGATCAGGGTATGATGGCAAACATGATCAGCGCTTGATCAGTCACATGATCAGCGCCATTAAGTCACGTGATCACTACATGATAGTCATGTGATCAGTCCAAGCTCAGTCACGGTATCAGTGCATGGTCAGCCACGTGATCAGTGCATGATCTGTCACATGATTAGTGTATGATCATCCACGTGATCAGTGACTGGACAGTCATGTGATCAGTGCATGATACAGACGTGATCAGTGCATGATCAGTCTCGTGATCAGTGCATGATCAGCCACGTGATCAGTGCATGATCAGCCAGGTGATCATTTCATGATAGCTATGTGATCAGTTCAAGATTTATCACTTGATATGTGCATGACCAGGCAGGTGATCAGAGTATGATCAGCGACGTGATCAGTGCATGATCCGTCACCTAATGGGTGTATGATCAGTCACCTGACTGGTACATGGTAGCTACATGATCATTGCATGATCAGCCACGTGAGTAGTGCATGGTAGCCACGTGATCAGTGCATGATCAGTCACGTGTTCAGTGCATGATCAGTCATGTAATCTGTGCATGACCAGGCACGTGATCAGTGTATGACCAGCCAAGTGATCAGTGCATGATAGCCACGTGATCAGTGCATGATCAGTCACGTGATCAGTGCATGATCAGTCACGTGACCAGTGGATGATCAGCCACGTGATCAGTGCATGATCAGCCACATGATCAGTGCATGATCAATTACGTGATCAGTGCATGATCAGTCACGTGACCAGTATATGGTAGCTAGGTGATCATTGCATGATCAGCCACATGAGCCGTGCATGATAGCCACGAGATCAGTGCATGATCAGTCACGTGATCAGTGCATGATCACTCACGTGAACAGTGCATGATAAGTCAACTGATCAGTGCATGATCAATTACGTGATGAGTGCATGATCACTCACGTGACCAGTACATGGTAGCTACGTGATCATTGCATGAACAGCTGCGTGGGCAGTGCATGATAACCACGTGATCAGTGCATGATCTGTCACATGATCAGTGTATGATCATCCGGGTGATCAGTGCATGGGCAGTCATGTGATCAGTGCATGATGTAGACGTGATCAGTGCATGATAGCCACGTGATCAGTGCATGATCAGTCACGTGATACGTGTGTGATCAGCCATGTGATCAGTGCATGTTATCCACGTGATCAGTTCAGGATAGCCACGTGATCACTTCATGATAATTTACGTGATCTGTACATTGTCAGTCACGTGATACGTGTGTGATCAGCCACCGGATCAGTGCGTGATGAGCCATGTGATCAGTGCAGGATCAATTATGAGATCAGTGCATGATCAGTCACATGACCAGTACATGGTTGCTACGTGATCATTGCGTGATCAGCCACGTGATCAGTGCATGATAGCCACGTGATCAGTGCATGATAGCCACATGATCAGTGCATGAGAGCCACGTGATCAGTGCATGATCAGTCACGTGATACATGTGTGATCAGCCACGTGATCAGTGCATGATGAGCCACGTGATCACTGCAGGATCAATTACGTGATCAGTGCATGATCAGTCACGTGACCAGTACATGGTTGCTACCTGATATTGCGTGATCAGCCACGTGAGCAGAGCATGATAGCCACGTGATCAGTGCATGATCAGTCACGTGATCAGTACATGATCAGTCACTTGAACAGTGCATGATCATTTACGTGATCTGTGCATGATCAGTCATGTGACCAGTATATGGTAGCTATGTGATCATTCCTTGACGAGCCACGTGAGCAGTGCATGATAGCCACGTGATGTGTGCAAGATCAGTTACGTGAGCAGAGTATGATCAGCCACGTGATCAGTGCATGAGTGCCACGTGATCAGTGCATGATATGTCACGTGACAGGTGTGTGATCATCCACGTGATCAGTGCATGATAACACGTGATCAGTGCATTATCAGTCACCTGATGGGTGTATGATCATTCACGTGACCGGTACATGGTAGCTATATGATCAGTGTATGACCAGCCATGTGATAAGTGCATGATAGCCACGTGATCAGTGTATGATCAGCCACGTCATCAGTGCATGATATCCAAGTGATCAGTGCATGATCAGTTACGTGAACAGTGTATGATCAGCCACGTGAGCAGTGCATGGTCAGACACGTGAACAGTGTATGATCAAACACGTGATCAGTGCATGATAGCCACGTGATCACTTCATGATCTGTGACATGATCAGTGTATGTTTATCCACGTGATCAGTGCATGGTCAGTCACGTGATCAGTGCATGATCAGTCACGTGATCAGTGCATGATAGCCACGTGATCAGTGCATGATCAGTTACGTGAGCAGTGTATGATCAGCCACGTGATCAGTGCATGGTCAGACACGTGAACAGTGTATGATCAGCCACGTGATCAGTGCATGATATCCAAGTGATCAGTGCATGATCAATCACGTGATAAGTGTATGATCACCCACGTGAACAGTGCATGCTCAGTCACGTCATAAGGGCCTGCTGAGCTGCGTGATTACTGTCTGCTCATCTGCTTGAAAATTGCCAGCTGAGCTGCATGATTCCTGCCTGTCATCTGCTTGACAATTGCCAGCTGTGCTGCGTAATTCCTACCTGCTCAGCTGCTTGATTATTGCCAGCTGAGCAGCATGATTCCTCACACCTGAGTTCCATGATTATTGCCTGCTGACTGTTTGATTCGTGCCTACTCAGCTCTTTGTTTATTGCCTCCAGAGGCACATGATCAGTGTATGATAGCAAACATGATCAGCACATGATCAGTCACATGATCAGCGCCATTAAGTCACGTGATCACTACATGATAGTCATGTGATCAGTCCATGCTCAGTCACGGTATCAGTGCATGATCAGCCACGTGATCAGTGCATGACCTGTCACATGATTAGTGTATGATCATCCACGTGATCAGTGCATGGGCAGTCATGTGATCAGTGCATGATATAGACGTGATCAGTGCATGATCAGTCTCGTGATCAGTGCATGATAGCCACGTGATCAGTGCATGATCAGTCACCTGATGGGTGTATGATCATTCACGTGACCTGTACATGGTAGCTACATGATCATTGCATGATCAGCCACGTGAGTAGTGCATGATAGCCACGTGATCACTGCATGATCAGTCACGTGATCAGTGCATGATCAGTCATGTGACCAGTACATGGTAGCTGCGTGATCATCGCATGATCAGCCACGTGAGCAGTGCATGATAGCCACGTGATCAGTGCATGATCAGACACGAGATCAGTACATGATCAGTCACGTGATCAGCCATGACAGCCACGTGATCAGTGCATGACCAGGCACGTGATCAGTGTATGTCCAGCCAAGTAATCAGTGCATGATAGCCACGTGATCAGTGCATGATCAGCCACGTGATCAGTGCATGATGAGTCAGGTGATCAGTGCAGAATTAATTACGTGATCAGTGGATGATCAGTCACGTGACCAGTACATGGTTGCTACGTGATCCTTGCATGATCAGCCACGTGAGCAGTGCATGATAGCCACGTGATCAGTGCGTGATCAGTCACGCGATCACTACATGATCAGTCACGTGAACAGTGCATGATCATTTAAGTGATCTGTGCATGATCAGTCACGTGACCAGTGCATGGTAGCTATGTGATCATTGCATGATCAGCCACTTGAGCAATGCATGATAGCCACGTGATCAGTGCATGATCAGCCACGTGATCAGTGCATGATCAGTCACGTGATCAGTGCATGATCAGCCACGTGATCAGTGCATGATCAGTCACGTGACAAGTACATGGTAGCTACGTGATCATTGCATGATCAGCCACGTGATCTGTGCATGATAGCCACGTGATCAGAGCATGATCAGTCACATGATACGTGTGTGATCAGCCACGTGACCAGTGCATAATATCAGTGCATGATAGCCACGTGAGCCGTGCATGATAGCCACGAGATCAGTGCATGATCAGCCACGTGATCAGTGCATGATCAGTCACGTGATCTGTGCATGGTCAGCCACGTGATCAGTGCATGATCAGTCACGTGACCAGTACATGGTAAGTACGTGATCATTGCATGATCAGCCACGTGATCTGTGCATGATAGCCACGTGATCAGTGCATGATCTGTCCCGTGATACATGCGTGATCACCCACGTGATCAGTGCATGATATCCAGGTGATCAGTGCAGGATAGCCACGTGATCACTTCATGATTAGTCACGTGATCTGTAAATGATCAGTCACGTGATACGTGTCTGATCAGCCACCGGATCAGTGCGTGATGAGCCACGTGATCATTGCAGGATCAATTACGTGATCAGTGCATGATCAGTCATGAGACCAGTAAATGGTTGCTACGTGATCGTTGCATGATCAGCCACGTGAGCAGAGCATTATAGCCACGTGATCAGTGCATTATCAGTCACATGATCAGTACATGATCAGTCACTTGAACAGTGCATGATCATTTACGTGATCAGTGCATGATCAGTCACATGACCAGTATATGGTAGCTTCGTGATCATTCCATGAAGAACCACGTGAGCAGTGCATGATAGCCACGTGATGTGTGCATGATGAGTTACGTGAGCAGTGTATGATAAGCCACGTGATCAGTGCATGAGTGCCACGTGATCCGTGCATGATATGTCACGTGACAGGTGTGTGATCAGCCACGTGAGCAGTGCATGTTCAGCCACGTATTCAGTGCATGATAGCCACGTGATCAGTGCATGATCAGTTACATGAGCAGTGTATGATCAGCCACGTGATCAGTGCATGGTCAGTCACGTGATAAGGGCCTGCTGAGCTGCGTGATTACTGTCTGCTCATCAGCTTGAAAATTGCCAGCTGAGATGTACGATTCCTGCCTGTCATCTCCTTGACAATTGCCACCTGGGCTGCATAATTCCTGCCTGCTCATCTACTTGATTACTGCCAGCTGAGCAGCATGATTTCTCAAAGCTGAGTTCCATGATTATAGCCTGCTGACTGATTCCTTCCTACTCAGCTCTTTGTTCATTGCCTGCAGATGCACATGATCAGCGTGTGACACCAAACATGATCAGCACATGATCAGTCACATGATCAATGCATGATAAGCCAGGTGATCAGTGCATGATCAATTACGTGAACTGTGCATGATCAGTCATGTGACAAGTACATGGTAGCTGCGTGATCATTGCATGATCAGCCACGTGATCAGTGCATGATATCCAAGTGATCAGTGCATGATCAATCACGTGATAAGTGTATGATCAGCCACATGTACAGTGCATGCTCAGTCACGTGATCAAGGCCTGCTGAGCTGCTTGATTCCTGCCGGCTCATCTGCTTGACAATTGCCAGTTGAGCGCGTGATTCCTGCCTGGTCACGTGCTTGATTATTGCCAGTTGAGCAGCATGATTCGTCACTGCTGAGCTCCATGCTTATTGCCTGCTGATTGCGTGGTTCGTGTCTGCTCAGCTCTTTGAGAATCGCCTCCTGAGGTCCCTGTTCGGTCGCCACCTGCCGGGGACCAGCCCCAACTGATCCAGGGTATTCGAAGGAGAGATGGCCTAGGCGACTATTTATATGCTAATCAGAGATGTCAAGAATAATAGTATGAGGAGAGCTCAGTAGGAAAATTCGGTGGAGAAAAGAGACTGAGTAGCTTGGTTCTCGCAGAAGACCAATCAATCTTCAAGACAAGAAGTTTGCACCACTTACGTAGGCCGCAGGCGCCTCTCGAATAGCGAAAGGTGCCTCACCCTAGACACCTTCTCGAGTGGGTCTTAGCAGCCCAGGCATAATTAGTAAGCGTGGTGGGTTCCGCGCTCCAGATGGAGACTCAGCTGGAAGTTAAAGGGAAGAATGACAAGGAACTTTATGAATTGGAGCTGTAAGTTAACTCTTTGACAGAGAGAGTGAGATGGTGGTGGGGGACAGCCCCCAGTGAAATCAGAGGTGAGAGCACAAAGCAATACAGTAGGCAGACTCTGGTTTTTTTTGGGGGGAGATGCTCGAGAATATGCGGGTGGACTCCTGAGGCACGATCCCACATTTGCGTATGCCGAGCCTCCTTCCTCATGACCTTTCTCCAGAGTGGAATGCCTCCCCGGCTCCCGGCACATGATCAGTGCATGCTCAGTCACGATATCAGTGCATGCTCAGCCACGTGATCACTGACGGCACAGTCACGTGATCAGCGCCTCTCAGTCACGTGATCACCGTATGATAAACACGTGATCAGTGAACGACCAGCCACGTGATCACTGCATGCGCGGTCAGGTGGTCATTTCCTGATCAGCCACCTGATTAGTGCGTGCACAGTCCCCTGATCAGCGCCTGTCAGTCACTGATCACTGCCTGATAAACACGTGATCAGTGCATGATGAGCCATGTGATCAGTGCCTGATCAGCCACGTCATCAGTGCATGATCAGTCATGTGACCAGTACATGGTAGCTGCGTGATCATCGCATGATCAGTCACGTGAGCAGTGCATGATAGCCACGTGATCAGTGCATGATCAGACACGAGATCAGTGCATGATCAGTCACGTGATCAGTGCATGACCAGGCACGTGATCAGTGTATGTCCAGCCAAGTGATCAGTGCATGATAGCCACGTAATCAGTGCATGATCAGTCACATGATCAGCGCATGATCAGTCACGTGCTAGGTGTGTGATCAGCCACGTGAACAGTGCATGCTCAGTCACGTGATCAGGGCCTGCTGAGCTGCGTGATTACTGTCTGCTCATCTGCTTGACAATTTCCAGCTGTGCTGCGTAATTCCTGCCTGCTCATCTACTTGATTATTGCCAGCTGAGCAGCATGATTTCTCAGAGGTGAGTTCCATGATTATAGCCTGCTGACTGATTCCTGCCTACTCAGCTCTATGTTCATTGCCTCCAGAGGCACATGATCAGTGTGTGACACCAAACATGATCAGCACATGATCAGTCACATAATCAATGCATGATAAGCCAGGTGATCAGTGCATGATCAATTATGTGATCAGTGCATGATCAGTCATGTGACCAGTACATGGTAGCTGCGTGATCATTGCATGATCAGCCACGTGAGCAGTGCATGATAGCCACGTGATCAGTGCATGATCAGTCACGTGATCTGTGCATGATCAGTCACGTGATCTGTACATGATCAGTCACGTGATCAGTGCATGATCAATTACCTGATCAGGGCATGATCAGTCACGTGACCAGTGCATGGTAGCTACGTGAACATTGCATGATCAGCCACGTGATCAGTGCATGATAGCCACGTGATCAGTGCATGATAGCCACGTGATCAGTGCATGATCAGTCACGTGATACGTGTGTGATCAGCCACGTGATCAGTGCATGTTATCCACGTGATCAGTGCAGGATAGCCACGTGATCACTTCATGATTATTTACGTGATCTGTACATGATCAGTAACGTGATACGTGTGTGATCAGCCACCGGATCAATGCGTGATGAGCCATGTGACCAGTGCAGGATCAATTACGTGATCAGTGCATGATCAGTCACATGACCAGTACATGGAAGCTACGTGATCATTGCGTGATCAGCCACGTGATCAGTGCATGATAGCCACATGATCTGTGCATGAGAGCCACGTGATCAGTGCATAATGAGCCACGTGATCACTTCATGATTATTCACGTGAACTGTACATGATCAATCACGTGAACAGTGCATGATCAGTCATGTGATCAGTGTATGACCAGCCAAGTGGTCAGTGCATGATAGCCACGTGATGAGTGCATGATCAGTCACGTGATCAGTGCATGATCAGTCACGTGATCAGTGTATGATCAGCCAGGTGATCAGTGCATGATCAGCCAAATGATAAGTGCATGATCAATTACGTGATCAGTGCATGATCAGACACGTGATCAGTGCATGATCAGTCACGTGATCAGTACATGATCAGGCATGAGAACAGTGCATGATCATTTACGTGATCTGTGCATGATCAGTCACGTTACCAGTATATGGTTGCTACGTGATCTTTCCATGACGAGCCACGTGAGCAGTGCATGATAGCCATGTGATGTGTGCATGAGTTACGTGAGCAGAGTATGATCAGCCACGTGATCAGTGCATGAGTGCCACATGATCAGTGCATGATATGTCACGTGACAGGTATGTGATCAGCCACGTGAACAGTGCATGTTCAGCCACGTGATCAGTGCATGATAGCCACGTGATCAGTGCATGATCAGTTACGTGAGCAGTGTATGATCAGCCACGTGATCAGTGCATGGTCAGACACGTGAACAGTGTATGATCAGCCACGTGATCAGTGCATGATATCCAAGTGATCAGTGCGTGCACAGTCCCATGATCAGCGCCTGTCAGTCACTGATCATTGCCTGATAAACACGTGATCAGTGCATGATGAGCCATGTGATCAGTGCCCGATTAGCCACGTCATCAGTGCATGCGCAGTCACGTCATCAGTGCATGATAGCCACGGGATCAGTGCATTCTCAGTCACGTGATCTGGACTTGATCAGCCACGTGATCAGTGCCTGCAGAGTCACGTGATCAGGGCCTGCTGAGCTGCGTGATTCCTGTCGGCTCATCTGCTTGACAATTGCCAGCTGAGCTGCGTGATTCCTGCCTGGTCACGTGCTTGATTATTGCCAGTTGAGCAGCATGATTCGTCACTGCTGAGCTCCATGCTTATTGCCTGCTGATTGCGTGGTTCGTGTCTGCTCAGCTCTTTGAGTATTGCCTCCTGAGGTCCCTGTTCGGTCACCACCTGCCGGGGACCAGCCCCAACTGACCAAGGGTATTCGAAGGAGAGATGGCCTAGGTGACTATTTATATGCTAATCAGAGATGTCAAGAATAATAGTATGAGGAGAGCTCAGTAGGAAAATTCGGTGGAGAAAAGAGACTGAGTAGCTTGGTTTACGCGGAAGACCAATCAAACTTCAAGACAAGAAGTTTGCACCACTTACGTAGGCCGCAGGCGCCCTCTCGAATAGCGAAAGGTGCCTCACCCTAGACACCTTCTCGAGTGGGTCTTAGCAGCCCAGGCATAATTAGTAAGCGTGGTGGGTTCCGCGCTCCAGATGGAGACTCAGCTGGAAGTTAAAGGGAAGAATGACAAAGAACTTTATGAATTGGAGCTGTAAGTTAACTCTTTGACAGAGAGAGCGAGATGGTGGTGTGGGAAGGCCCCCAGTGAAATCAGAGGTGAGAGCACAAAGCAATACAGTAGGTAGACTCTGGTTTTTTTGGGAGGGAGATGCTCGAGAATATCCGGGTGGACTCCTGAGGCTCGATCCCGCATTTGCGTATGCCGAGCCTCCTTCCTCATGACCTTTGTCCAGAGTGGAATGCCTCCGCGGCTCCCGGCACATGATCAGTGCATGCTCAGTCACGATATCAGTGCCTGCTCAGCCACGTGATCACTGACGGCACAGTCACGTGATCAGCGCCTCTCAGTCACGTGATCACCGTATGATAAACACGTGATCAGTGAACGACCAGCCACGAGATCACTGCATGCGCGGTCAGGTGGTCATTTCCTGATCAGCCACCTGATCAGTGCGTGCACAGTCCCCTGATCAGCGCCTGTCAGTCACTGATCACTGACTGATAAACACGTGATCAGTGCCCGAACAGCCACGTCATCAGTGCATGCGCAGTCACGTGATCAGTGCCTGATAGCCACATGATCAGTGCGTGCACAGTCCCGTGATCAGTGCCTGTCAGTCACTGATCATTGCCTGATAAACACGTGATCAGTGCATGATAGCCACGTGATCAGTGCATGCTCAATCATGTGATCTGTACTTGATCAGCCACGTGATCAGTGCCTGCAGAGTCACGTGATTAGGGCCTGCTGAGCTGCGTGATTCCTGCCGGCTCATCTGCATGACAATTGCCATCTGAGCTGCGTGATTCCTGTCTGCTCATCTGCTTGACAATTGCCAGCTGAGCTGCGTGATTCCTGCCTGGTCACGTGCTTGATTATTGCCAGTTGAGCAGCATGATTCGTCACTGCTGAGCTCCATGCTTATTGCCTGCTGATTGCGTGGTTCGTGTCTGCTCAGCTCTTTGAGTATCGCCTCCTGAGGTCCCTGTTCGGTCGCCACCTGCCGGGGACCAGCCCCAACTGATCCAGGGTATTCGAAGGAGAGATGGCCTAGGCGACTATTTATATGCTAATCAGATATGTCAAGAATAATAGTATGAGGAGAGCTCAGTAGGAAAATTCGGTGGAGAAAAGAGACTGAGTGGCTTGGTTTACGCGGAAGACCAATCAAACTTCAAGACAAGAAGTTTGCACCACTTACGTAGGCCGCAGGTGCCCTCTCGAATAGCGAAAGGTGCCTCACCCTAGACACCTTCTCGAGTGGGTCTTAGCAGCCCAGGCATAATTAGTAAGCGTGGTGGGTTCCGCGCTCCAGATGGAGACTCAGCTGGAAGTTAAAGGGAAGAATGACAAGGAACTTTATGAATTGGAGCTGTAAGTTAACTCTTTGACAGAGAGAGCGAGATGGTGATGGGGGACAGCCCCCAGTGAAATCAGAGGTGAGAGCACAAAGCAATACAGTAGGCAGACTCTGGTTTTTTTGGGGGGGAGATGCTCGAGAATATCCGGGTGGACACCTGAGGCTCCATCCCGCATTTGCGTATGCCGAGCCTCCTTCCTCATGACCTTTGTCCAGAGTGGAAGGGCTCCCCGGCTCCCGGCACATGATCAGTGCATGCTCAGTCACGATATCAGTGCCTGCTCAGCCACGTGATCACTGACGGCACAGTCACGTGATCAGCGCCTCTCAGTCACGTGATCACCGTATGATAAACACGTGATCATTGAACGACCAGCCACGTGATCACTGCATGCGCAGTCAGGTGGTCATTTCCTGATCAGCCACCTGATTAGTGCGTGCACAGTCCCCTGATCAGCGCCTGTCAGTCACTGATCACTGCCTGATAAACACGTGATCAGTGCATGATGAGCCATGTGATCAGTGCCTGATAAGCCACGTCATCAGTGCATGATCAGTCATGTGACCAGTACATGGTAGCTGCGTGATCATCGCATGATCAGCCACGTGATCAGTGCATGATAGCCACGTGATCAGTGCATGATCAGACACGAGATCAGTGCATGATCAGTCACGTGATCAGTGCATGACCAGGCACGTGATCAGTGTATGTCCAGCCAAGTGATCAGTGCATGATAGCCACGTAATCAGTGCATGATCAGTCACATGATCAGCGCATGATCAGTCACGTGCTAGGTGTGTGATCAGCCACGTGAACAGTGCATGCTCAGTCACGTGATCAGGGCCTGCTGAGCTGCGTGATTACTGTCTGCTCATCTGCTTGACAATTTCCAGCTGTGCTGCGTAATTCCTGCCTGCTCATCTACTTGATTATTGCCAGCTGAGCAGCATGATTTCTCAGAGGTGAGTTCCATGATTATAGCCTGCTGACTGATTCCTGCCTACTCAGCTCTATGTTCATTGCCTCCAGAGGCACATGATCAGTGTGTGACACCAAACATGATCAGCACATGATCAGTCACATAATCAATGCATGATAAGCCAGGTGATCAGTGCATGATCAATTATGTGATCAGTGCATGATCAGTCATGTGACCAGTACATGGTAGCTGCGTGATCATTACATGATCAGCCACGTGAGCAGTGCATGATAGCCACGTGATCAGTGCATGATCAGTCACGTGATCTGTGCATGATCAGTCACGTGATCTGTACATGATCAGTCACGTGATCAGTGCATGATCAATTACCTGATCAGTGCATGATCAGTCACGTGACCAGTGCATGGTAGCTACGTGATCATTGCATGATCAGCCACGTGATCAGTGCATGATAGCCACGTGATCAGTGCATGATAGCCACGTGATCAGTGCATGATCAGTCACGTGATACGTGTGTGATCAGCCACGTGATCAGTGCATGTTATCCACGTGATCAGTGCATGATATCCAAGTGATCAGTGCATGATCATCATGTGATCAGTGTATTATCAGCCACGTGAATAGTGTGTGCTCAGTCACGTGATAAGGGCCTGCTGAGCTGCGTGATTACGGTCTGCTCATCTGCTTGACAATTGCCAGCTGTGCTGCATGTTTCCTGCCTGTCATCTGCTTGACAATTGCCAGCTGTGCTGCGTAATTCCTGCCTGCTCAGCTGCTTGATTATTGCCAGCTGAGCAGCATGATTCCTCACACCTGAGTTCCATGATTATTGCCTGCTCACTGTTTGATTCGTGCCTACTCAGCTCTTTGTTTATTGCCTCCAGAGGCAAATGATCAGTGTATGATAGCAAACATGATCAGCACATGATCAGTCACATGATCAGAGCCATTAAGTCACGTGATCACTACATGATAGTCATGTGATCAGTCCATGCTCAGTTACGGTATCAGTGCATGATCAGGCACGTGATCAGTGCATGATCAGCCAGGTGATCATTTCATGATAGCTATGTGATCAGTTCATGATTTGTCACGTGATCTGTGCATGACCAGGCAGGTGGTCAGTGTATGATCAGCGACGTGATCAGTGCATGATCCGTCACCTAATGGGTGTATGATCAGTCACCAGACCGGTACATGGTAGCTACGTGATCATTGCATGATCAGCCACATGAGTAGTGCATGATAGCCACGTGATCAGTGCATGATCAATCACGTGTTCAGTGCATGATCAGTCATGTAATCTGTGCATGACCAGGCACGTGATCAGTGTATGACCAGCCAAGTGATCAGTGCATGATAGCCACGTGATCAGTGCATGATCAGTCACGTGATCAGTGGATGATCAGCCATGTGATCAGTGCATGATCAATTACGTGATCAGTGCATGATCAGTCACCTGATGGGTGTATGATCATTCACGTGACCTGTACATGGTAGCTACATGATCATTGCATGATCAGTCACGTGAGTAGTGCACGATAGCCACGTGATCACTGCATGATCAGTCACGTGATCAGTGCATGATCAGTCATGTGACCAGTACATGGTAGCTGCGTGATCATCGCATGATCAGCCACGTGAGCAGTGCATGATAGCCACGTGATAAGTGCATGATCAGACACGAGATCAGTGCATGATCAGTCACGTGATCAGTGCATGATCAGCCACGTGATCAGTGCATGACCAGGCACGTGATCAGTGTATGTCCAGCCAAGTGATCAGTGCATGATAGCCACGGGATCAGTGCATGATGAGTCACGTGATCAGTGCATGATCAGTCACGTGATCAGTGTATGATCAGCCAGGTGATCAGTCCATGATCAGCCACATGATCAGTGCATGATCAATTACGTGTTCAGTGCATGATCAGTCAAGTGACCAGTATATGGTAGCTACGTGATCATTGCCAGATCAGCCACGTGAGCAGTGCATGATAGCCTCGTGATCAGTGCATGATCAGCCATGTGATCAGTGCACGATAAGTCACGTGATCAGTGCATGGTCAGTCACGTGATGAGTGTATGATCAGCCAAGTGATCAGTGCAAGATAGCTACGTGATCAGTGCATGATCAGTCACATGATCAGTGCATGATCAGTCACGTGATAGGTGTGTGATCAGCCATGTGAACAGTGCATGGTAGCTGTGTGATCATTGCATGATCAGCCACGTGAACAGTGCATGATAGCCACGTGATCAGTGCATGATCAGTCACGTGATCTGTGCATGATCAGTCACGTGATCTGTGCATGATCAGTCACGTGATCAGTGCATGATCAATTACCTGATCAGTGCATGATCAGTCACGTGACCAGTGCATGGTAGCTACGTGATCATTGCATGATCAGCCACGTGATCAGTGCATGATAGCCACGTGATCAGTGCATGATCAGTCACGTGGTACGTGTGTGATCAGCCACGTGATCAGTGCGTAATATCCACGTGATCAGTGCAGGATAGCCACGTGATCACTTCATGATTATTCACGTGATCTGTACATGATGTGTCACGTGAACAGTGCATGATCAGTCATGTGATCAGTGTATGACCAACCAAGTGATCAGTGCATGATAGCCACGTGATCAGTGCATGATCAGTCACGTGATCAGTGCATGATCAGTCACGTGATCAGTGTATGATCAGCCACGTGATCAGTGCATGATCAGCCAAATGATAAATGCATGATCAATTACGTGATCAGTGCATGATCAGACACGTGATCAGTGTATGATCAGTCACGTGATCAATACATGATCAGTCACGTGAACATTGCATGATCATTGAGGTGATCCGTGCATGATCAGTCACGTGACCAGTATATGGTAGGTACGTGATCATTCCGTGACGAGCCACGTGAGCAGTGCATGATAGAAACGTGATGTGTGCATGACAAGTTACGTGAGCAGAGTATGATCAGCCACGTGATCAGTGCATGAGTGCCACGTGATCAGTGCATGATATGTCACGTGACAGGTGTGTGATCAGCCACGTGAACAGTGCATGTTCATCCACGTATTCAGTGCATGATAGCCACGTGATCAGTGCATGATCAGTTACGTGAGCAGTGTATGATCAGCCACGTGATCAGTGCATGGTCAGACACGTGAACAGTGTATGATCAGCCACGTGGTCAGTGCATGATATCCAAGTGATCAGTGCATGATCAATCACGTGATCAGTTTATGATCAGCCACGTGAACAGTGCATGCTCAGTCACGTGATCAGGGCCTGCTGAGCTGCGTGACTACGGTCTACTCCTCTGCTTGACAATTGCCAGCTGAGCTGCAGGATTCCTGCCTGTCATCTGCTTGTCAATTGCCAGCTGTGCTGCGTAATTCCTGCCTGCTCAGCTGCTTGATTATTGCCAGCTGAGCAGCATGATTCCTCACACCTGAGTTCCATGATTATTGCCTGCTGACTGTTTGATTCGTGCCTACTCAGCTCTTTGTTTATTGCCTCCAGAGGCAAATGATCAGTGTATGATAGCAAACATGATCAGCACATGATCAGTCACATAATCAGTGCATGATAAGCCAGGTGATTAGTGCATGATCAATTATGTGATCAGTGCATGATCAGTCATGTGACCAGTACGTGGTAGCTGCGTGATCATTGCATGATCAGGCACGTGAGCAGTGCATGATAGCCACGTGATCAGTGCATGATCAGTCACATGATCAGAGCCATTAAGTCACGTGATCACTACATGATAGTCATGTGATCAGTCCATGCTCAGTCACGGTATCAGTGCATGATCAGGCACGTGATCAGTGCATGATCAGCCAGGTGATCATTTCATGATAGCTATGTGATCAGTTCATGATTTGTCACGTGATCTGTGCATGACCAGGCAGGTGGTCAGTGTATGATCAGCGACGTGATCAGTGCATGATCCGTCATCTAATGGGTGTATGATCAGTCACCTGACCGGTACATGGAAGCTACATGATCATTGCATGATCAGCCACGTGAATAGTGCATGATAGCCACGTGATCAGTGCATGATCAATCACGTGTTCAGTGCATGATCAGTCATGTAATTTGTGCATGACCAGGCACGTGATCAGTGTATGACCAGCCAAGTGATCAGTGCATGATAGCCACGTGATCAGTGTATGATCAGCCACGTGATCAGTGCATGATCAGCCACGTGATCAGTGCATGATCAGTCACGTGATCAGTGCATGATCAGTCACGTGACCAGTGCATGATAGCTGCGTGATCAGTGCATGATCAGCCACGTGATCAGTGCATGATAGCCACGTGATCAGTGCATGATCAGTCACGTGATCAGTGCATGATCAGTCACGTGATCAGTGCATGATCAGCCACGTGATCAGTGCATGATCAGCCACGTGATCAGTGCATGATCAGTCACGTGATCAGTGCATGATAGCCACGTGATCAGTGCATGATCAGCCACGTGATCAGTGCATGATCAGTTACGTGATCAGTGCATGATCAGTTACGTGAGCAGTGTATGATCAGCCACGTGATCAGTGCATGGTCAGACACGTGAACAGTGTATGATCAGCCACGTGATCAGTGCATGATATCCAAGTGATCAGTGCATGATCAATCACGTGATCAGTGTATGATCAGCCAAGTGAACAGTGTATGCTCAGTCACGTAACCAGGGCCTGCTGAGCTGCGTGATTACTGTCTGCTCATCTGCTTGACAATTGCCAGCTGAGCTGCACGATTCCTGCCTGTCATCTGCTTGACAATTGCCAGCTGTGCCGCGTAATTCCTGCCTGCTCAGCTGCTTGATTATTGCCAGCTGAGCAGCATGATTCCTCACAGCTGAGTTCCATGATTATTGCCTGCTGACTGTTTGATTCGTGCCTACTCAGCTCTTTGTTTATTGCCTCCAGAGGCACATGATCAGTGTATGATAGCAAACATGATCAGCGCATGATCAGTCACATGATCAGCGCCATTAAGTCACGTGATCACTACATGATAGTCATGTGATCAGTCCATGCTCAGTCACGGTATCAGTGCATGATCAGCCACGTGATCAGTGCATGATAGCCACGTGATCAGTGCATGATCAGCCACGTGATCAGTGCATGATCAGTCACGTGATCAGTGCATGATCAGCACGTGATCAGTGCATGATCAGTCACGTGATCAGTGCATGATCAGCCACGTGATCAGTGCATGATCAGCCACGTGATCAGTGCATGATAGTCACGTGATCAGTGCATGATCAGTCACGTGATCAGTGCATGATCAGCCACGTGATCAGTGCATGATCAGCCACGTGATCAGTGCATGATCAGCCACGTGATCAGTGCATGATAGCCACGTGATCAGTGCATGATCAGTCACGTGATCAGTGCATGATCAGTCACGTGATCAGTGCATGATCAGCCACGTGATCAGTGCATGATCAGTCACGTGATCAGTGCATGATAGCCACGTGATCAGTGCATGATCAGCCACGTGATCAGTGCATGATAGCCACGTGATCAGTGCATGATCAGTCACGTGATCAGTGCATGATCAGCCACGTGATCAGTGCATGATCAGTCACGTGACCAGTGCATGATAGCTGCGTGATCAGTGCATGATCAGCCACGTGATCAGTGCATGATAGCCACGTGATCAGTGCATGATCAGCCACGTGATCAGTGCATGATCAGTCACGTGATCAGTGCATGATCAGTCACGTGATCAGTGCATGGTAGCTACGTGATCAGTGCATGATCAGCCACGTGATCAGTGCATGATAGCCACGTGATCAGTGCATGATCAGTCACGTGATCAGTGTATGATCAGCCACGTGATCAGTGCATGATGCCACGTGATCAGTGCATGATCAGTCACGTGATCAGTGCATGATCAGCCACGTGATCAGTGCATGATCAGCCACGTGATCAGTGCATGATCAGTCACGTGATCAGTGCATGATCAGTCACGTGATCAGTGCATGATCAGCCACGTGATCAGTGCATGATCAATTACGTGATCAGTGCATGATCAGTCACGTGATCAGTGCATGATAGCTACGTGATCAGTGCATGATCAGCCACGTGATCAGTGCATGATCAGCCACGTGATCAGTGCATGATCAGTCACGTGATCAGTGCATGATCAGCCACGTGATCAGTGCATGATAGCCACGTGATCAGTGCATGATCAGTCACGTGATCAGTGCATGATCAGTCACGTGATCAGTGCATGATCAGCACGTGATCAGTGCATGATCAGTCATGTGTCAGTGCATGATAGCCCGTGATCAGTGCATGATCAGTCACGTGATCAGTGCATGATCAGCCACGTGATCAGTGCATGATAGCCACGTGATCAGTGCATGATCAGTCACGTGATCAGTGCATGATCAGCCACGTGATCAGTGCATGATAGCCACGTGATCAGTGCATGACAATCACGTGATCAGTGCATGATCAGTCACGTGATCAGTGCATGATAGCCACGTGATCAGTGCATGATCAGTCACGTGATCAGTGTATGATCAGCCACGTGAACAGTGCATGCTCAGTCACGTGATCAGGGCCTGCTGAGCTGCGTGATTACTGTCTGCTCATCTGCTTGACAATTGCCAGCTGAGCTGCACGATTCCTGCCTGTCATCTGCTTGACAATTGCCAGCTGTGCTGCATAATTCCTGCCTGCTCATCTGCTTGATTATTGCCAGCTGAGCAGCATGATTTCTCAGAGCTGAGTTCCATGATTATTGCCTACTGATTTCTGCCTACTCAGCTCTTTGTTCATTGCCTCCAGAGGCACATGATCAGTGTATGACACCAAACATGATCAGCACATGATGAATCACATGATCAGTGCATGATAAGCCACGTGATCAGTGCATGATCAGTTACGTGATCAGTGCATGATCAGCCACGTGATCAGTGCATGATCAGTCACGTGACCAGTGCATGATAGCTGCGTGATCAGTGCATGATCAGCCACGTGATCAGTGCATGATCAGTCACGTGATCAGTGCATGATCAGCCACGTGATCAGTGCATGATCAGTCACGTGATCAGTACATGGTAGCCACGTGATCAGTGCATGATCAGCCACGTGATCAGTGCATGATAGCCACGTGATCAGTGCATGATCAGTCACGTGATCAGTGCATGATCAGTCACGTGATACGTGTGTGATCAGCCACGTGATCAGTGCATGATGAGCCACGTGATCAGTGCATGATCAATTACGTGATCAGTGCATGATCAGTCACGTGACCAGTACATGGTTGCTACGTGATCGTGCATGATCAGCCACGTGATCAGTGCATGATAGCCACGTGATCAGTGCATGATCAGTCACGTGATCAGTGCATGATCAGTCACGTGATCAGTGCATGATCATTTACGTGATCAGTGCATGATCAGTCACGTGACCAGTATATGGTAGCTACGTGATCATTCCATGACAGCCACGTGAGCAGTGCATGATAGCCACGTGATGTGTGCATGATCAGTTACGTGATCAGTGTATGATCAGCCACGTGATCAGTGCATGAGTGCCACGTGATCAGTGCATGATATGTCACGTGACAGTGTGTGATCAGCCACGTGATCAGTGCATGATCAGCCACGTGATCAGTGCATGATAGCCACGTGATCAGTGCATGATCAGTTACGTGATCAGTGTATGATCAGCCACGTGATCAGTGCATGATATCCACGTGATCAGTGCATGATCAATCACGTGATCAGTGTATGATCAGCCACGTGAACAGTGCATGCTCAGTCACGTGATCAGGGCCTGCTGAGCTGCGTGATTACTGTCTGCTCATCTGCTTGACAATTGCCAGCTGAGCTGCACGATTCCTGCCTGTCATCTGCTTGACAATTGCCACCTGTGCTGCGTAATTCCTGACTGCTCAGCTGCTTGATTATTGCCAGCTGAGCAGCATGATTCCTCACAGCTGAGTTCCATGATTATAGCCTGCTGACTGATTCGTGCCTACTCAGCTCTTTGTTCATTGCCTCCAGAGGCACATGATCAGTGTATGATACCAAACATGATCAGCGCATGATCAGTCACATGATCAGTGCATGATAAGCCACGTGATCAGTGCATGATCAGTCATGTGATCAGTGCATGATCAGTCACGTGATCAGTGCATGATAGCCACGTGATCAGTGCATGATCAGCCACGTGATCAGTGCATGATAGCCACGTGATCAGTGCATGATAGCCACGTGATCAGTGCATGATCAGTCACGTGATCAGTGTGTGATCAGCCACGTGATCAGTGCATGATAGCCACGTGATCAGTGCATGATCAGCCACGTGATCAGTGCATGATCAGTCACGTGATCAGTGCATGATAGCCACGTGATCAGTGCATGATCAGCCACGTGATCAGTGCATGATCAGTCACGTGATCAGTGCATGATCAGCCACGTGATCAGTGCATGATCAGTCACGTGATCAGTGCATGATCAGCCACGTGATCAGTGCATGATAGCCACGTGATCAGTGCATGATCAGTCACGTGATCAGTGCATGATCAGTCACGTGATCAGTGCATGATCAGCCACGTGATCAGTGCATGATCAGCCACGTGATCAGTGCATGATCAATTACGTGATCAGTGCATGATCAGTCACGTGATCAGTGCATGGTAGCTACGTGATCATTGCATGATCAGCCACGTGATCAGTGCATGATAGCCACGTGATCAGTGCATGATCAGTCACGTGATCAGTGCATGATCAGTCACGTGATCAGTGCATGATCAGTCACGTGATCAGTGCATGATCAGCCACGTGATCAGTGCATGTGCAGTCATGTATCAGTGCATGATAGCCCGTGATCAGTGCATGATCAGTCCCGTGATCAGTGCATGATCAGCCACGTGATCAGTGCATGATAGCCACGTGATCAGTGCATGATCAGTCACGTGATCAGTGCATGATCATCACGTGATCAGTGTATGATCAGCCACGTGAACAGTGCATGCTCAGTCACGTGATCAGCGCCTGCTGAGCTGCGTGATTACTGTCTGCTCATCTGCTTGACAATTGCCAGCTGAGCTGCACGATTCCTGCCTGTCATCTGCTTGACAATTGCCACCTGTGCTGCGTAATTCCTGCCTGCTCATCTGCTTGATTATTGCCAGCTGAGCAGCATGATTCTCAGAGCTGAGTTCCATGATTATAGCCTGCTGACTGATTCGTGCCTACTCAGCTCTTTGTTCATTGCCTCCAGAGGCACATGATCAGTGTATGACACCAAACATGATCAGCACATGATCAGTCACATGATCAGTGCATGATAAGCCACGTGATCAGTGCATGATCAATTATGTGATCAGTGCATGATCAGTCACGTGACCAGTGCATGGTAGCCACGTGATCAGTGCATGATCAGCCACGTGATCAGTGCATGATAGCCACGTGATCAGTGCATGATCAGTCACGTGATCAGTGCATGATCAGTCACGTGATCAGTGCATGATCAGTCACGTGATCAGTGCATGATAGCCACGTGATCAGTGCATGATCAGTCACGTGATCAGTGTGATCAGCCACGTGATCAGTGCATGATAGCCACGTGATCAGTGCATGATCAGTCACGTGATCAGTGCATGATCAGTCACGTGATCAGTGCATGATCAGCCACGTGATCAGTGCATGATCAGCCACGTGATCAGTGCATGATCAGCCACGTGATCAGTGCATGATCAGTCACGTGATCAGTGCATGATCAGTCACGTGATCAGTGCATGATCAGCCACGTGATCAGTGCATGATCAGTCACGTGATCAGTGCATGATCAGCCACGTGATCAGTGCATGATCATCACGTGATCAGTGCATGATCAGCCACGTGATCAGTGCATGCTCAGTCACGTGATCAGGGCCTGCTGAGCTGCGTGATTACTGTCTGCTCATCTGCTTGACAATTGCCAGCTGAGCTGCACGATTCCTGCCTGTCATCTGCTTGACAATTGCCAGCTGTGCTGCGTAATTCCTGCCTGCTCAGCTGCTTGATTATTGCCAGCTGAGCAGCATGATTCCTCACACCTGAGTTCCATGATTATTGCCTGCTGACTGTTTGATTCGTGCCTACTCAGCTCTTTGTTTATTGCCTCCAGAGGCACATGATCAGTGTATGATAGCAAACATGATCAGTGCATGATCAGTCACATGATCAGTGCATGATAAGCCACGTGATCAGTGCATGATCAGTCATGTGATCAGTGCATGATCAGTCACGTGATCAGTGCATGATAGCCACGTGATCAGTGCATGATCAGCCACGTGATCAGTGCATGATAGCCACGTGATCAGTGCATGATCAGTCACGTGATCAGTGCATGAAGTCACGTGATCAGTGCATGATCAGTCACGTGATCAGTGCATGATCAGTCACGTGATCAGTGCATGATCAGCCACGTGATCAGTGCATGATCAGCCACGTGATCAGTGCATGATAGCCACGTGATCAGTGCATGATCAGTCACGTGATCAGTGCATGATCAGCCACGTGATCAGTGCATGATCAGCCACGTGATCAGTGCATGATCAGTCACTGATCAGTGCATGATCAGTCACGTGATCAGTGCATGGAAGCTACGTGATCAGTGCATGATCAGCCACGTGATCAGTGCATGATAGCCACGTGATCAGTGCATGATCAGTCACG